>NC_084989.1:12894250-13033765 GCF_963691925.1 Scomber scombrus
GTCCTTGACAGTTGCAAAAATAATTTCCCCTGTAGACCTTCACACACACATTCATGCTCAGTGTCCATCCCATCTTGATAAGCCTCGTCAGTGATAATGGCCTTGTTAATGAAGTGAGACGTGCTTGAGACCAGCGGCTGATGCAGCTGATGGTTATCAGTGGGTGGAGCCATCAGTGGTGCAGTAATAAAGTCAATATTTCCTGGGACACGCTGCTGTGGCATAGATGAGCCTCACTATGCACTCGCACATTATCTTTGCAATCTGTGTTTTTGTAAGTAGGGTTTTGATTATGTGTCTGCCTGTGTAATGTGATAATCCTGCATGATAATAACCTAATGAACACATGGTGCATGTGGTCTATGTGATTGCATGTAAATCTGCAAAACGTCGCCAAACTGAGGAAGGATACAACAGATCCAGCACCGCTTCCTGTAATCAGCAACAAAGCATCATTCAGCTGCTCACGTTAATGAGGGCTTTCATGTAGAGTACAGCAAATTACAACATTTAATAGTAATAGGAGATCACAGCAGGCCTCTTGGCCATTAGTAAGTCTGCCAAATACGCATCACACACATTCAACTCCCATCATTAAAAAACATCCACACAGATAATGTTACATCTTTTAAAAGCCAGCAATTTGATGGGATGAGGGTTGGGGAATGTTCTATAATGTGTTGGTTATATAGCAGGTTCTATATTGAACCTCGTTACATCTCTCAACCTCTCGCTCACATTCAAGATTGCAAATAGCACTGGCCGTAGAAATTATTTACGAGGTATTCATCATAAAATAGTCAATCAATGTTAAACATTAGAAGCAGGCTAAGGGCAGATCCCCACAAATTCTGCTCACGTATTTTTATCTGGCGATGAAACCCTTCAGGTGTGTCAGGGTGTCATAATAATCAGCTTGCATTAAATTAGACCAAGGCTAATGTCACCCCAATCAGGGTCGCTAATTACTGTCACCCATCCACTCATCCCCTGGGGATGTGAGGTTGCAGAGAGGGTCACGACCAGCTGCTAACAGGCAGTAATCGTTACTGCTCCAAGGAGCTTCTACCATAAACAACTAAGTCGAAGGTTGAAGAGTTTGAAAGAAGAATAGAAATGAAATTGGAGGACGGAAAATGGATCACACACTGTCAATCAATCAATCAATCAATCAATCTATCTATCTATCTATCTATCTATCTATCTATCTATCTATCTATCTATCTATCTATCTATCTATCTATCTATCTATCTATCTATCTATCTATCTATCTATCTATCTATCTATCTATCTATCTATCTATCTATCTATCTATCTATCTATCTATCTATCTATCTGTCTATCTGTCCGTCCATCCGTCTGTCTGCCCACCTGCCTGTCTGTCCGTCCATCTATCTGTCTGTCTATAAATCTATCTATCTGTCTCTAGCTACAGTACAGTAGATACAATAGCCTTCTGTTCACACCCACTCCTGATTCCTATCAATCACAAATTCCCCAAGCATTAAGACTACTGCAGGTCATCCAAAAAAGAGGGAAAGACACATCAATCACCAAATGCTCCGGTGTTTCTGTCAAACAGAACAAGTATTAAGGAATGGAGGAGGAGATGTGGAAATGAGGAAGAGGAAAGGGATGAAATTAAGACAGGGATGTAAGCGGGGCAAAATAGGAGACGTGCACACCTACGTAAAGCACCCATTAATCACAGGGCTGTCCTGCACACCTCATGTGACAAATGAAACAGATTAATGGTTCCTGTGAGGAGGAAAATATGGGATAGTATGGCCTTCATACTGTAAAGATCCCCCCGCCCCTTCCTCCATGTCAAACTAATACCAGCTATAGGAGCCGATTCAAAGTCTGCTCTTCCGTTTGTCACAGAGGCTCTTCGTAATGTATTGGACAACTGCATCACATGTGCGGCAAAATTTATATGAACTTAATTTGCCAATTTTCAGCCTTTACTGATGACTGCATTTGCTCCCTGAACACAAGTAAATTGTTGCGCGTAATGATAACAACAAATCACATGCACCTGGCTATTTTAGAGAGGACTGTGACATGATAACATTACGGCAAAGAGACAGATTGTACTTCATTTTATTGCAATTCAGTGAGTTCTGACAGGTCTCAGGAGTTACACAATGACCGAACAAGGCATAATAGGATGTAAAGACCAGCTGGTGGGTAACTTGAACTACCTTTGAACCTTACGTTCAAGGGTAAAATTAAAAAAACAAAACAATTATTGATCTAATTGTGTTTTGTTTATATACTTAAAGATGACATATCATGCTTTACTTTCTGTTATTTTTATACAGGTATGATGTTGGATGAAAATTTTTGTTAAAATTCCTCATGTTGTTCATCAGATTGTTCCTGTGGCCCTCTGTTCCTCAGTCTTTGTTGCCAAGGTTGGTCCACAGGTTGTTCACAAAGTTAATATTTGGACTAAAGTAAAATATATGAAATCATACTACTACTATTTGTTTCAGTAGCCTCTGGAGCCATCGGAAGCTTGCTGTCTTTAAAGAAATAGGGGGTAAACCGGCTTGTTTCTGACACAGGCTGCATAAAGAACCACTATAAGATAAATAGGGAGTTTTTTTAAAAACTGTGAATCATGCAATGATGTTCTAGTAGAGCCCTAGAATATAAATACAGACTTGAATATGTGCCTGATTTATTAAGCCAAATTTGAAGTCAAGCTGCATGTGACCACCACATGTGATTGGCATGAATTAAAAATAGCTTATTGTAATATGATTACTTTTCAATCAATCAGTTCAATAATTACATATTTTTTTACTGAACCCAGTATTGCTGTATTATTTTAAAATTTTGGGGATTGGTTGTAGTGAGAATATTTACTTTTGCAACTGACTAATTAGTAATGTATGCATTTGCCTAATACTGACTATAAATATATGTAGTATAGATTTTGCATTCTTACAGACTAATTCTAATATTTGGCATGGCCTACTCTACCTGCCTTTGCTGATGCAAGAAATCCAGAGGAGACAGGGGAAAGCCATTCATTCACACAACACAAAGAATATCTAATTTGCCAACTCCCCTCTCCACGTATTATATCCAGCTGTTCAGCTCTACATCAAACCTAAGCATTTGTTCATAATTAATGGTCTGCAGCAACGTGGGACTGGAAGAGGAGGATGCAACGCCGTCTCATTGTTTGGTTAAAACTAAAAAGAGCGGTGCATTACAGGGACGGACACAATGTAGAGGTGGAAGGAGAGACAGAATCTGATAGACAGATTGGACTTGGTACTGAAAGAGAAAGTGAGACTGCAGCTTCACACACGCCTCACTGACCTTCCTGGGGGTTTTAGATGAAATGTCAGGATATTATGAGGTTTGATAAGGTGAGGGGACACATGTGTGCGCAGGTTTGCCTTGGTGAGTGCACATGAAAGAGAAAGACCAAAGGTATTAGGGGCATGTGCATTTATGCATAGGGTACAGTTGTATGATTTGCTTAAATATATCACTATGGTGCTCGGTGGAGCATACAGTGGGAGCTTTCGTATTTTTTTCATTCTTCCTTTCTACATGGAGGAGTGGGTGTATTTCTGTGCAGATCGCTGTGTAGGTCTGTGTGTGCGTGTGTGCCCCAGCTCTGGTCAGGTCATGTAATATAGAGTTATTGTTCTCAGTGAAGTAAATACAAAGGAAGGGAATAATCTAGGAGAGATTGCTTTTCAAACCGCCACCACCATCACTCTGAAAACAGGTTAATACTTTTCATCAGGTAAGGATGAAAAACATTGCTCCCCTTTTTTCTTTCTCTCTCATTGCTCCTGTTATTTGGACAGGCCCACTGATTCACATGCACAAAAAACAGGAAAAAAAACAGAAAAACAACCCAATAATGAGCCATGATGATGTTGCAAAAGTCACTAAGTAAATAGTGTGCACATCCCCATAGCTTCCCTCATAGTGCATAGTGCTCGTACTCCCACAGCCGTCCATTAGCTTGTCATTCGTTTTCTTTACAGTCATTCAGCTTTTGCACATGGCCTGTGGCAGTGTGGAGCAGCTTGCTCCACATGAATAACAATATCTGATTATTCAGACAGAAGCCAAGTGACTCAGCTGTCTCTACTGTATTCTATCATCTCATCCTTTCTTTTCCTGTGTCTCTTTTTAACCACATAGGTTCATCCTTTTCTCTCCTTTCTTTCCGTCTTTCTTTATTTCTTCCTTTTGTCTTTGTTAATCGTGCAGGTTATGGATCATGTCGTTCATTTCTCGATCTCGTCTCGCTCTCTTTTCTCTCCCTCTGCCACTGTTTTTCCTGCGTGTACATTCTCTCATGGATGCGGAAAACTAACTTTGCCAACGGCCATGTCGGCTTGCTGTTGTGTGGGAGGGATCACAGAAGGATGAGGGGGAGTCTGCCACATTCATAGGATAGGTAGAGCACAATAAAGTCAGTCCTGCTGTCGAGACATAAAAATAAAGCCTGGGACAGAGCGCCCACAGGGACAGCCTTGTCTGTTTCCACCTTAGAATACACTTAACCTGCAACTGGATATATTTAGACTAAACAGGCTTTTTCGTTTTTCTCCTTGTATTTCTGCTTTAAACTATGAATGGCTGATATACCTAATATGTAGCTAGATAAAGTATTCATCCAAGCCAGGATAGACCTCAATAAGATGATAAATACATTTCTAATCCCTCAGACTTTAGTCATGATTGATTTGGCAACACCCTCTGTTATTGGTGCTAATAACCAGTCCCAGAGTTGATGGTTGAGCAGCAAACATTTGCTACTTTACAGCTACTTTGTTAGAAATGTAACAGAAGAAACAGCAATATTTTCAACTAATCAAAATTAGCAGAAAAAGTTTGTTTTGTCGGTACCTTTTTGATGGAAGAGTGGTATCAGCACTAAGCAAAAATATATTGCATTCATTTTATGTGAACCAGCAACAGCTAGAAATGTTAATTTTGCATTAGCAGTTATTTAATAATGCTCTAATACAGCCTTAGTAAAGTGTACAATAAACAATGAGGGTTAAAATTTTAAATTAAATTTAAAAACAGCATTTAGCTGTGTAAGTGAATACTTAGAATGCAAACAAGAAGTTCTTTCTGCCAGACACATCAACAAATCACCTAGGACTGAAGTCCTCTGTTGCAAAGACAGAAACTAAAATGTATACGACGCCCGCCCCGTTCTCCTGACTAGCTTGCATAAAAGGTGGATTCATTTAAATAAACTGACAAGGGAGGCAGTAAGCCAGCCCTGCAGTCATGATTTCTCAGAGGTAACACTCTTTGATAAGGAAATAAGCTTCAGAGAACTCCAAAGAATCATCTGAGTCAGCCCGTTTCAGATACGGGCAAAGTGTACCTGAACAATAAAGGTGGGCCTCTCACCAGAACCAGACCAACTGTAAATCAAAAGACCTCTGTCCTGTCCTTTGCCTTTCATGGGCCTCTTTCCCTTTTCTTCACAGCTCCCCCGCTTTCAATTGTCTAAAAAGTAACTTCTTCTCTCTTTTCCTTTTATCAGCCAGTTTTTTTCCTCTCTGATGAAATCTAACAACCCTCCCCTCTTTGTGAAAAACTGTGATTTAGGAAACTTCTTTATTAGCATAAATGCAAGGACAGATAATCCCCCTATACACTTTCAATCACACCCGCCTTCTTTGCCCGTTGTCCCATGAGCCCCCTTTAACACGAAATGCCTTTCATTTCACCTCCTCTGGAGTCGGAGACCTAGCGACCTGGTACATAAAGCTTTAATTGTGGTGATGAAGTGCCACTATGGGCAGAAATATGTCCTTAGTAGAAACTTAATTTAAATAATTTATATTTGAATTTGAATTGCTTGGTTTTAATAGTTACATTAAAAAACTGAATCTGAACAGTGTCATTTGAAATTGAATGTATTAGTTTATAAGTGAATTCCAATCAATGTGAAACTGAATGTAATATTATGAACTCTATATACTTCCACATTCAGTTCTCAAAATTCAAATTCAGTTCTCATAATTCAAATTCAGCTCTTGCAAATCAATTCCAGTTTACTGAGTCACACATCCAGTTGTTGAAGAAGGGCAATCAAGGGCAGATTCATAGAACTCCTTTTCACACTCTTTTCATTAAGCTAACGTGTCTCCTCACTTACCTCACTCACGTCTCGACTCCTCCCAGCGAGGATGTGAGACAGAGCTGCCAGGAAGAGACACGAGGACGGAGGAATTTAATTCATCAAATGGGACGTCCTTGCTCACTCCACTGTCAATTTGAGGAGACGGCAACTACTCATGACATGCATCAACTGTCAAATATGAACAAGTCAGCTATCACTATATAGAAATTATTGAGTGAAAGTTCAAACTTTAACTTGAACTGTTACTTAATCATTTCTAGGCTACATAGTGATATCTGGCTCGCACAGATAAAAGCACAAATAGATCATTTAAATTCATTAATTATTGAATGAAAACAGACATAAAGGAGCATAAATAATTCAGTTATTTTTAAATTATAAATAAAAATGATAAGCTGCTGTTGGTGCTTTCATTCCTGTTCCACAGGTTGTTTTCCTAATCTGCTGTTTTACAACAACACTCCTGTCAAATCACCTGACTAATCAATAAACATGGTAAAAACATTCCACAGAAGATACACCTGTGTGTCCTCACTCTAAGCACACCCTGGAGCCTCCTCTCTCCTGTCTCCTCATCTCCTCGAGGTGCATTTAAAGGATTGGAAGATCCTCATTGATGGCAGAAAGATATTAGTTTCCAGGTCACGGACGAAGGACGGAGGAGAGAGGACGCAAAGAAGCATAAATTAGCTAAATTAAAAGCACCCCATGGATCAATGGGAGTGAAGGAAATTTTTAGCCAATAGATGCTGATTGGCTAAAAAGGAGTTCTGTCAATCTGCACTCAACTGCTGTTGCTCAAAGACCTGATGTGTGACTCAGTAAACTGAAATTGAATTGCAAGAATGTGGAAGTATGTATAGAAAGTAGAATTTTCACTGAGGATCAAACACAGTTTCAGAGCACTGAACTAAATTTAATTTAATAATATTACATTCAATTTCAACTTCAAATTCAGTTCCAAACAAATAAATTCAATTTCAAATCATGCTGTTCAGATTCAATGCAATTATTCAAGTTAAACAATACAAATTCAAATTATGTGATTCAAATTCATTTTTTAAGCAATTACTCAAGTCACGCAATTCAAATATAAATGATTCAAATGCACTTTCTAGTGAAACATATTCCTTCCCATATGTTGCCCTGTGATGATACGGGCCACATGTATCGCTCTTGAAGTTGGGTCTCTGTGTTACACTGCACTGTGCACAGATAGTAAGAGAAACAGAAGGGCAGTGATGCAGGTGTGAGAAGTTTCCGAGTGTTATCGTTCCCCACTCACTCAGAGAACATTAGAGCAGTTGACAAATGCTGAGTCAGGATGTGCCTAATTAATAGAGGTATGATAACAGAGCTTTCCTGCTCCACCAAATGTTGTGCTCCAGTTCCGTGTCTTGGGGCTCTGTTTGATAATTACACTTCTAATGAGAGTAAGGGGGAGACTAGATCAAATCAGTGCAGATAATAGGGGTTAAGTGAATTGCAAAGACCAGATTGTCCCTCTGTATTCTTGTGATGCACTAATTACTATTACTAATGGCAAATCTCCATTGTTGTCGTTGTCCCCAACACAAAAGATGACGATGTGAGACAAGGCTTAAACTCTATCTAAGGTATCACATGTCATTCAGGAAATGTTTCACTGTAGACCAAGGGTGAAATTTGAAACATGATATACAGAACATGCTCTGCCTTTTGTTACAAAGTATAGTTGGACCTTTTGTGTGCAAAGCTTGACCTCTAAAGGAGACCTATGATCTATGACTGTCACTTATGGATCAAGACCAACTGGCTGAAATCAGTAGCCATGCAATTCTTTTGGAAAAAGCCATCAATAATGTAATGGGTCAGGGAGATGAGACGAGTAGACGACGTGGTTCTGTTGCATTAACCATGAGAGGGTCTCCCACCTTTGTCTTCCCCTACCTTATTCAAAAAAGACCAGATGGAAATCAATCCGGGTAAGAACAGACAGCAGGTGCTCTGGCTTTGTGGAAGGGCTGGGGATTGATCGCGGAAATGGAGGCGAGGCCATGGGCACAAACCAAGGCCTGGGCCGGTGGCCAGAGAGAGCACAGCTGCAGAGTTCGCACTGTCCCGTCCAGGGCCATGGCGAATGCGCCTCCATCTTGTGCTCTGTGTGTCTAACACGCTTGATCTGCCAATTGCTTCTTTTAATTAACTACTCCATATAGCAGCATAAT
This sequence comes from Scomber scombrus, assembly GCF_963691925.1. Lineage (NCBI taxonomy): Eukaryota > Metazoa > Chordata > Actinopteri > Scombriformes > Scombridae > Scomber > Scomber scombrus. Next base: position 12,902,607 of record NC_084989.1, read on the forward strand.
TACTCTTCTAACCTCTTCTAATCAGTCGCTCGCTGGTGCATACCATATTTTTCTGCCCTTGTTCATTGTTCATTACCTGACTATTGCATATCCCTAAAGCCAAGAGCCTGCTCAGAGCTGACTGTTTTGGACAATAGGGGGTGCAGTGTAAGCCAATGGCAGCACTGTTTCAGATAAGTTTGGCACGGAGTCAATCCATGAGCAGTTTCGATACAGAGACAAACGTCAGTGGAATTACTTTATGAGATGTTATTGTCTGAAAGCTGTTTACATGCTGCACACTCTGTTCCACAGTTGCTTCTGTTTGGATGTATTCACCAGCTTGTGCATGTTCTGTCTCTATAATCAGGCAGCTGTATCGCAGTAAGGGAAGAGACATAATTGTATGCTTTCTTTTCCATTCAGCCCAATCCTGTGTGAAGCACGAAAGTATCCACTGTTGTCTTGGTTACATCTTCCTTTTTGTCTTTTCTGCCTCTATAAATAATACGGAGGGGTCTGAACTCGGAGTAATACCCCAATGGTATGAGTCAACAGTTGGAACACAGTATGTAGACAAAATGAATGGCAGAATGTTAAAAAAAAGTAACCAGGTATGTTGATATAAAAACTGTATTGATCTAGATCTCTTGTGTCATTACCAGGTATGACACGAGATTAATTTCAAACCCACCATCTGTCACTACATCATTAATGAGGCTTAGTTAATGAGCATAAACATATTGTTTACTAGAGAACAAATACACAGAGCAACATGACACAATGGCATGTGATTCCCATTCTTGTGGTAGCATGACCTTTTCTTAAGCCTGTGCATGAGCAATCTGATACTGGAACGGAGCCGATATGGATTCCATTGAGTTGCTGTTGATCCATGCTGGCAGGTAGGATTTTGGACAGAATTTTAACTACATCTTGTATTTAGTCACCCTGCTTTTAGTGCAGGTGTTGATAGCTGAATGTGTTATTCACAAACTGCACCTGTTTTCTGTGAAACACGCGCAACTTACAGACAGACTAGTCCAAATATGAGTAAGGTGACAGGATCGCACTTGAGGTGGCCTGCCCAACAACATGAAAATATCTACGACCCCAGCATGTGATCATTCTTCTGATGCATAATGTTTTGCAGCATTTTCAATCTTTCACACACTTAAACATGCATGTTCATGAAGGCTAATACAATGAAATTACGAAATGGCCAGAATTTCAATGGGCAGCTATTTTGATAATCAATGAGTCCTTTAAGTCATTTTCTGAGAAAGAAAAATCAGCTGGTTAGAGCTCCTCAGATGGGAATATGTATTGTCATTTAATTTCTGATGATATTTAACTAATTAGTCATGGATGTTGGCATCCAAAATCAAACATTTGAATTATGCCAACTTGGGCATTGGAAAATTGTTGTTTTTACTATTTTGTCACATATTTTTTTTAGTTGCAGCCCTTATAGTGCAGCACAGACTCACTACATGCATTTATATAGAAAACATTTTCCTGCATGTTTCATTCCAATTACACCAGTGGAAAAATGTTTGTTTGTACTTTTTATATTGGCACCATTGATATTTACGTATTTACTGTGTCAGCTGGCTTACAAGCATGTACTGTAGGAGAACATCTTACATGCTGTTCTCCCACAGTGTCACGTGTAAAACATTCAAAGCAGCAGTAAACACGCCTGAACCACAGCGGTTCCTGCATCCTGCAGATAGGCTGCTCCCTTCATTCCCTCTGAGAGTTGTAACTGCCTGTCTGGGATGGGTGGGTGATGTCACCGATGCTTTCCGGTGTACTGCTTCTGTAATGGAGTCAATTTAGCTCCACGCTGAGCCATTTCTGTCCAGCCTCACCCCATGAAGGACACATTATTCCCCCCACCCTCCATCCCACCATCTCTCATTTCTTTCTCCTTCATCTCTCTCTTTCACTTCCTGCTGGTCCCTCTGATCATCCTCGCTATGCTTCTCCCTCTCCCTATCTTACATCCCCACATTAACATTTTGTTTTCTGCACCACAGTTCATCAATTTTTTCCAATACAGTAAATCCCACCTCACCTATCCTGTCCTGCAATAAATACATTCCACCTGTCAGTGATACAGCCCTGCTTGAGGATATGAGCATAATTATATTGCGAAAACTGCAACAAAAGTGTTGATTATATGTTAATCGGTGGCACTGTGAGTGGTGAAAGAGTTTAGAAAAAACGTGTACACACATATACACACTCACCCACAGAAACAAACTTATACGCATATGCTCCATAGCCTGAGACTATTTTGGAATAAAGTAAACATCACTTTCACTGGGTAGTTCAGTTTCTTGGAAGCAGTTGTGTGGGAGTACTTTGTGTTTAAACACCCCACTATCTGAGGCGAACACTCCCTCTGCCTCCTTTGAAGCTGCTTCAACTTCAACCTCAGACAAGTTTCACATTCTGTCTGAACAGTTTTAAAAAATCTGTTTTAACCAGAAGCATAAACACAAGTTTCCATCCATCAAAGCCCATCATGGTCATTCCCTCTGCATCACCTTCCAGTATCTCCAGAAATATGCAGTATTTTCCTTTTGCTCTGCTCCAGCCAGAGTTCCACGAGCTTATTAATAAACACTCACACCCATCCAACCTCCAACTCCATCCCCTCAATCTCTGTCTCTTGCATGACTAGACAAAGAGGGGATTAAGTTATCAGAATGATAAAGTGATATCCATATACTTCTATTACAGCTCTAAATTTGACTTATCGCAGTGGAAACTGAACTTTAAATAGCCCACTCTATGTTTATGTCAGATTAGTACCGGCACACGCTAGGCTCATTTGCTAAGTTGCCTAAATTGTCTTACGCAGTGATTTCAGATTAGGTGGCGTGCAATGACTTGCACTCTTGCCACACAGGCGTGTCATTCAGAGTTCGCTCTGGGCTACAGGATGCACACACAATCACAAAGGGTCACACTGAGGACAAAACAAAATCAGGTGCCAGGTGTTGTTGACAAAAATGGTCACATGAAATATTAACTAGCTTGCTAGTACAAATGTAGCATACAATTGGGGATGCTAAAGGTTAGGTATAGTGTACCCCATGGGGGAGAGGTATAATGCAGTGCAGTTTTCTCTGCTGGATACAGGAGCGGAGGATAGTGGGTGGGCATGTGGGTGGACGCAAATAGAGGCCAGAAAAAAGGATTGGCATCAGGGGAAGAAGACAGATAAAGTAGCAGGTTGGAGGGAGATGAGGAAAGGGAATGAGAGGAATAAAAAAAGGAATTTGAAGAATTTATGTTATGGTTTTTCATGGCACAAATAAGGTGCAGGTACAGCGGGTCACTGCTCCACATAGCAGAATACAAATTCTCTGATGACAGCTTGGTATCAAACACTTGGCTCTGTGGCTGTGCTTGTTACTGTCGAACATTATGCCCTGTCGTAATCTCTGACTGGTCAGCTAAATAAAAGTATGCTTCATGTACGAGTACAAGAGTCTTAGACCACTTACCCATTCAAGCTTGGAACTTCAAACACAGAGGACAGGCCAGGAGAAAAAGAGTTAATGTGGAGAAGGGGACATGCATAAACTGGGAAATCACTGTACTGTCCATTGACAGCGGAGCGGAGCATATATTTTGTATGTGGTACAGTTTATGACAACACCTAAACATACACATAGTCATTAAACATTTATTTCATTTTAATGTCTTACATCGAACCAAATATCAAATAGATAGAGTTTTTTCCATGTTCAGTCTTCTGTGTGGCCTAGCATCAAACAGTCTGGCTGTAATTGCAAGCAAGAGGAGAGCAGAGCCCTGAAGCTATCAGTAGAGGCTTCACGATTGGTGCCACCTTTTTGTTATGGTCACACAGTCACAACCTTAACCAAAGTGCCATCCCTGTGAAGCTGTGTCCACAACGCTTGTTCATAATAAGCTTTCATCCCTGCATCTGTTACAGTCTGACACACTGTAGCTCACCTCTCTCTCTCCGCATGGAATTTCCCTGTCCTCGCCCTATCTTTCTTTTCTTTTCTTTATTGGTTTCTTTGGCAAAACTCCCCATTTCTGTCTGAAAGCTCTTTGTTGCAATTCAAGCAAATGTCCTACTATCAATATTTCATATCTCCCTCACTAACTCTTCCATGAGAATAGATCTTCACTTGTGCTACCAGATACAAATGAGTGTTTTGTCAGAACGCAGAGCAGATATCTACGGCTGATAAGATTTGAGATTAATATTCAAGATCATAGAAAAAAACTGTCTCAGCAAATGTAAGTTTATCTGGAGCTCGTGTATAATCTAAAGGACAAAGAACTAAAGGGAAATTTGTTTGACATTTACTATTGAGACTGTATTTAATTCTTGTGAATGGAGCACCACGCTTACTGCAGAGCGCTTGAACTGCAACGTGCTTTGCATGATTCTGTCCATGCAATGTTCTACATGGCTGGCTGCTGCGTGCTGCATTTGCACTTCTACATTGTCATGCACGCATACACACGCGCTACACACACATGCATGCTTGCGCAGTAATGTAATCTGCAGGATATGTACGCTGCATCTTTCAGTACAGGGCCCTGTGGGGACCAAGGCGAGTCTGTCTCTGCAGGCATGCAGTCTTCCTCAACTGAAAACAGGGAAAAATGTGGGCACATATGCATGTAGACGCTCTTGTTATCATAAACAAACGTGAACTCAAAGAGAAATGGAAGGCATGTACAACCACAAACACAAATATGTCAGTATGTTTGGTGTCTGAACAACCACATTGCCAGACAGATTGCATAATCCTGGATTTTTACATGTCCATATATGTAAAATAAACAAGCTTTGCCCATAGTGTTGGCACTTTTATGCATTGAAAAACCTCAAAAGAGAAGAAGGAGGCGACTGTGAAGTCAGTTACTGCCAGGGAAAAGAAATGCTCACTTGGTAAAATGAGTTAGAGAGGTACATGTTTGTATCAATAGCATCACACTAGCTTGCCAGTATACACAACATTTTGAGTCAGGATCTCTTTCATGATGAGTCCAGAGTTTCGTCTGGGACAAGCCAAAATCCGACAGTGTAAAGATCCTGGGTGAGTGACTTCACTAATCTGTTGATTGTGCTGTGGACAAAATTATGACAAAAACGCATATTTTCCTCTCTTTTGTGAAGATCAAGCAAAACCAATACTTATTTATGTCCACCTTCACCTGTTGCCCCGCCCCTCTTCTCTGATTTTCGTTCAGCCTGGAAACAGAGAGAAGCCAATCGCTCCAGATTAGGCTGTGAACCCTGACAATCCACAGTGTCCCTCAGCAACTCTAACCCTCCTCCATTAAGCCTCTGCTTGGCCCTCTATTCGACAAGCCAAACAGACAATCGTTTTAATGAGCCCGCCTTTGGCCCTGTTTAGCCTTAATCTGATCTATGGCAGCAATGCTAATTGATTCATCGCCGTCATGAGCGCGTCTGTCTTGATGACTGGCAGGCGGGGCGTCACAGCTGACACTAGGTAACAGGGAGGTTAATTTCTGTCCTTAGACTCTGTGGTGTCCTCAGAGAGGATTAGGGTAGCATGCAGCACATCAGGTTGGGGGTGTGTCTGCCTGTCAGTCAGACAGACATGAGGTTGGATTTATACCTCTCTACACCAGCGTTAATCCTTGCATGAAGGCAGACTTGTGCCTTCAATTAGAAAAGAGTAATTTGTGGACATTTTTTTGTGTCCAGGAAGACAAATGACACCGCCGTGATTAAATCTGCGCGCCTCTTAAACACGGCGAAATGGTAAACATCTTTAAATTAATATTTATTAAACTTTTAAACTATTAAACATAAACAGCATTCCCCAGTCACAACTTTCCACTGCCAAAGTGTGTGCTGTTTCTCCAGAAACATTCCTCCTACTCTGAGGAGATCCATCAGCTGTATAACCTGTAAATCTGGTGGTAAACTCACAGATATAAGTGAAGAAGTGAATCTCAAGTGGAGGAACAAGACAAAAACAAAAAGAAATATGTGTTTTAACATTAAATAAACCAACACATCAGAGAAAATACAGAAACATGTTAATCTTTTGACTAACACATTCCTGCCCCCCTCTTCAGTTGCCTCCTCATCTATTAAGATCATTTGTGAAATAGTTGTGTAACAAATGGAAATGAAACCAACACCACATTATCTTCTTTGGCTTTCATTTGTCTTGTTTGAATATAACATTCCTCAGTGAGTGGTATGTGTGGATATGCAGGTTTGCATGTTTGAGACTGCTTTGACATAAAATAAGTAAGTCTTGTGAAACATACATACACAGGCACAGACCACCAAAATATCGCCCTAGAAATGTGTCACTTTATGAAATTCCACATTTACCCGGCTGAATTTAAGAAAGATTAAAGGCCAGGGTTTCATCAACTGTGACATGTGAAGAAAGGGAATAAATACATATTGAAGTAATAACAGAGGGGATGAATCATGAATCCAAGGGTGGATGAATCACTGCCTTACCCGATTTAATGCTTCACATTATAATCCGCATTAGCCTTTACCCATTCACAATGCAGCTATATGTTTAAATGAGACCTTCTAATCTCTTCCAGTATTTTCTGAGACTATCGAGAGAAGAGAAAATCTAGATTTCAGGTTTTATTCTCCACATGATTACACATTGTTGTTTACTCTCTCTTGGTGTGTTATAATGTGATGGGACTGGCCACTGTGTTGTTATTTTTAGAGGTGAGCTTTGCATCTGCCTCTAAGTACAGTAAGTGTTAAGCATTTTTTAATACTAATCTTTATGATGTCTATCTGCAGCGTTGATGACTTTTTATAGCAACATTAATGCAGTTTTAAAGTGGTATTAGTGTGATTCAAATAGAGCAAGACTTACTGTATAGCAATGGAAAGTGACCACTCAAAAAGGCGAGAATAGCAACACTGGAAATGAGACAGAGTCTTGTGCTACTTTGCCTTGTATCAACAGTCATCCATCAACATTAGTATTGTTATTTGCTTTCAGGCACCTTATTCATTACCTTGGAACAAGAGGCAAAAAATAGGGATGCTTAAGAGTGCTAGGTGGCCTTTAGATACTGTCACGCTACTTAAGGGGGATTTATTGCAAAGCAAGTATGCTTTCAAAATCTTTAGCTGGGCAAGGGCCAGAAACAGTGGCCAGCTCTGCTAAGTCCGGTCGCAGGGAAGGACTCAGATGCACAATGGGTTAGGCTGATCTTTAAGGTAGCACACGGCAAATTAAGGAAAAAAAAGTTGAGAAGGCCCATATAGGTTTGTATGAAATTGTGTCTGAAAAATAGAAAGAGGGCACTGAAAAGGACAGGAGTAATTTGGGAGCAAGGGTGCATGATTGGAGGACACTAGGGTAAGATGAAGAGCAAAGAAGAGGAGGTGAAAAAAGCAGATTTCACAAAAGAGATGTGGATAATCAAAGAAGGGCATAAAGAGTCAGGGTGACTCACAATCAGGCATGAAGAAAAAGAGGTGAGCTGCTCTAAAAGCAGCACGTTCAGAAAAATAATGCAGACATGAATGCATGATATCATCTGCAGCCAAGGGTGTGAAACAGCAAATATCAGAAGTTTGTATGACTATAGCAGGCTTGTTCCTCAGATGACACTTGCACTGTACATACTACATAGGCCTGTGCTCTGAAATAAAATGAGACAGGTGGGCCTTTCAGCACACCGGTCAATACCTGAGAGTCATCCTATTGATTTGGCAAGGCTTCTACAAAATGTCAACACCCAGCAGACAAAAATCTTCCCTGATCCTGCAGTGATGGAAGACAGACCCTTTTTTTAACCTGGCAGTACCCTGTGCGAAAACAGAGGAAATTTGTGCTGTGATGTGTGTGACAACTCTTCTCAAGAGGTCTTGAGTCTCTTTTAACTTTCAAGACACACACACATTTCAAGTGTTTACCTACAGTACAGATAGTGTACGACACCCGCATCTGTATGTACACCAGAGAAAACCGGTGTGACCTTTTCAGTTTTGTCAGACACTGATCCTTTGGCCCGCTGCTTGGCTCTCTGACATTGAGACAGGTCACATGGTATGAGCGTGCGTCTTCGTCCCCGTATGCCCTCGGGCTAGCCAGGTCCTTGTCTCCAGTGGCAGTAAGCTGATTACAATCACACTGGAGTGCTAAATGGCTGTATCAATGCCTCTTGTCACCTCGCCTGACTAGACACACAGATGGACGGTTCCAGTTGACGACCTGGTTGGTGATGTGTATGACTGATTTCCTGATTTCATGAATGGTTTGGTGAAAACTGAATGACATAGGAAGAGTGGGATGAATAGAGCATATGAAAGCCATTCATTTGTGGTTTATGTTTCACACATTAGCTTTTACAGAGGTTAAATCTGTGACCTTTGCATTACAGAAAGATCATTTCTTAAAATGAGTAAAACCTGAAATCCTATATGATGATGATTAAATTTAAATAACAGTTTGCTTGAAATAAATGTAATTTTGTCTATACTAGTGAAATTAATTCAGCTATCTTTGGTTTAGTTTTCTTGGCTCATATTTTAAACTCTGGAAACAAGAAAAAATATCTAGTGCCACATGCAGAGATAGTTAAATAGTGTGATTAAAATATAACTTTTTGTTTAGATTATGTTTTTTAAGCATGGGCAGCAAATTTAGACATGCTAGTGAATTTTGAGGAGCATCAGAGCATTTCAAACAAGAGTAACTGTGGTCAGCAATGAAGCACTGCTGTGGCTCAGCAGAAGACACGGGAGGCCCACATGCACAACAAAGAGCAGGAGACATAATAATTTCTTCTGTCACTTCCCAGGGTGCAGGGAGACAGTAAACAGCTGGCAGCACAGCCCACAGTGACGCCAACAGTGATGATGACATGAGAGAAAAGCGAAGTGTGAAAGAAGGGACGACGGTGTATGAAAATGGAGGCGGTCCAACACAGGAGCTAAAATAGGAAAAAAAGACAGGAAAAGCGTGGTGGTGGTGGTGGTGATGAAACATGTTCGCCCAATCACAATAGCTTCTGCTTCGTCACCCAATATCCACTAGGCATTGGCTAACAAGTGGCTTCAACCCTTTTCAACCTCCCACTGATCTGCACTATCTGTCTCTTTTCTGTCTTATGTCCTCAGAGGCTCCTTCATATAGCAGAGGTTCTTAATTAATCTGTTCTATCCAACAAAATCAAGTCCCTGTTCTGCCGCTGATGCTCTGGAGACCCTGTGATTGGTCTGGAGAGCCAGGCCGCAAGGAAGGCAGACACAATTCTTTTTCTTTCTTTCACAGAAACACAAACCCAACTTGCTTTCTTCGCACTTGTCTTCAGACATTCTCAATTACATCTTAGTGCAATTAAAATGGAAGGTATTTTACACTCATCTTATCACAGCAGCTATTGTGGTGAACATGACTATGCAAGCACAGGACTAATTTAAACACTCTGCTGCGCAATAAGAAGAAGTAATTTCAGTGTCAGTGAGAACTATCAAAGCATGATTTTAAGATAACATCACAAGATTACATCCCAAAGAAAAAAACTTGCAAATTTCTGAGGGAAATTTCAAGTGAGTTAAACCTATAATGTGCTTTATGATGTAGAGCAAAAGCGTTTCCCTCAGATTTGCATTAGGGGTTGGTTGTGGGGGCTGATGCACCAGCTGCTCTGCCTCTCACACAGCCTGTATGGAGATGAATTGCTCCCTGGGTGTCGATAAGTCACCATGGCACACCACGGTCACCATGGAAACTATACAAACACAGAATTTCCGGGGAAACAAGTAAAATGAAGTAGATTACACATTCCTTTTTTATTTCCTCTCAAGAGATCCTTGAAGGGGTTTCTTTGGTCAGAGGAGACTACGAGGCCTTAGAAAGGTTATGTTTGTGACATTTTCAATGTGCATCACTTGGTTTAGCTTCTCCATCAGTTATTTGTCATGGTGTCTAGATGCTTTGGGCATTTATTGGCTGTGTTCGTAAAGCCATTCTGTTTCTGTATCAAGAAATAGCAGAGCACCACTGTGCTGCCTCTGCAGCTCTAGTAGCTAACAAGAAGTGGAGACACCTGAGGAAGTACTCTTCTGACGAGTGGTGCTGAATCATAAACGTGACTGATACAGAGCCAAATGTAAAAAACACCGCAATGAATACCAATGCACCCTTGTGTCACTGCTTCCAAAATGGAGCGGTGAGGTGGATCACAATTCAACGTTCACCCTGCAAGGAAAATAAAGACAGAAATGTAGAGGTGATGGGGAAAAAAGAGCACAGAGATTAAAGGGCACAGGAAGTTATGAGAGGAAATTGAGGTTTGATGGCAATAGTGATTAAAAAAAACTAATGTAAAGGGAGGCTGGGAAAGGAGCTGGGTGGTGGACAGGAAGAGGAGGAGAGGAGGTGAAGGATACTGAAAGAGAGATGGCATGGGGAGAGAGATGGAGACAATGGGGTGGCACTGACTGTGTTGTGGCCCCCAAGGAAAGCTGGCTCAGCAGTATTTGAATATTTCCAGATAAAGAGGTGTGAGTATATGATTGTGTGTGTGGCCTGTCTGCTTGTGTGCCGTGCTTACTGAAGGCATAATATGTGTAGTACTGTATATATGTGCAGTGATGTGGAAGAGTGGCTGTAAGCTGTGAGTACATGGAGGTGTGTGTGTGTGTGTGTGTGTGTGTGTGTGTGTGTGTGTGTGTGTGTGTGTGTGTGTGTGTGTATGTGTGTGTTTGTGTGAAAAGGGGATCACTGAAGGACGTAAGAGAGAGTTGGTGTTCATAGTGTTTATAATGATCACTCTCCTCTAGCCTCTGTCCTCTCTCCATCATCCCCAATGTCTGATGCCCTCTGGGACATGAAAAACAACTGAAGGCAGAGTGAGCAAAAACCTCAAAAGAGGCAACACTGTGGAGGCAATGAGCAGGAGGACAGGGAGGAGATTAAAGCGGAAGGAGGAAGGAGCACATTAGCCTCTTATCCACAGTGTCACTCAAGCTGGCAGTGCCAGCCAGCGCTGCCGCTCACTGCTGGTCCATAGCCACTCCTGGCCTTCAGTGGGATTTATGTCTTGCTTTGATGGTGCTCAGACCTGGGGCTTTTTGCCAATTTACATCTCCTGGACTTTTTGCAGACTCAACAGGCACAATTTGTGCAATTTATAAAGGGGTGTAACAAGAATTACTAGGCCAGGTATATGTGGTAGGCATGTGGGATATTTTTCAATGAATTGATTAGTTGAAGCAATTTAAAAATTTGCCTTGCGGTCTAGGAGATTAAGAGTAGCACTTTCCACTTTTTTTTCTGACCTTTCGTATTCTAAGTGATGATAATTGACAGCTCAGTCGATAATGAAAATAGTCCTACGCCATAATAACATTGTTAAGTAAAAAATTGTGAGGGTGTATTCTGGGGATAACAGTAGAATTACAAATGAGACTTCAGTCATCAAGCTTCTCACACCATCTGGCCACTCATTAGCCTTGGCTTGTATTGGCCATGTTGTTTAAACTAGACTTGCGCTAAAGAGAGTTTTGCTTGTTCTACACAAGTTCCAGTGAATCCAATTCTGCCTGTTGTTATCCTCCTTCTCTGTTCCTTAAAACTGTGAGGATAACACAGTGTGCATTAGTCATGCCTCATGAGTTTCACTTAATAATGTCATCATATGTGCATGGTCAAGCGCAATAAGCCCTAAGACAGGCCAGCAGGCTCTTTTGGGACACCATTGCTACTGAACTGCATCCAGACTGTAATTCCTCTGCATGCAAGTTCCCACTGGTAATCATGAAAATTGAAGAAAGCAGCAGTGGGTTATTTGTGCAAAGCAAAGCAAAAAGAGAAAAAAGGATGGATGTGTGTTTTGCAATTACCACACACATTGATCAGTGAGCACTGAAATGATTAAAAATGTACAACAGCATGATTTCAACAGTGAGGTGAATGCTTTTTAAGGGTCAGCACGCATCAATAGCTTTCTCTCAACAATTTCCCCTCCACTTCAAATGTTCCCTTTCAACCCTGCGGGTGAAAGTCTACAGATACAAAGCTCTATTTAGATCGATAAAGGGCTGCGGTGTCGTAATCTCCTCTTCATTTTAAATATGACCTTAGGATAACTCTTCTGTAATAACCCAAATGAAATATAGTCAGCCTCTTAAGAGTGGGAGATAATCTGACACCAGCGCATTGCATTTAAATTTAAAAATGCTTTTCTGCGATGAACGGTTGATTTAATGCTCCCCTTGAGTATCATTTGCCACATACAGTACATGGCTATTGTTTTAATACAGAGTGGTCCATCAACACTATCAGCAGAAATCAAATGTATCTACGAGTTTAAATTCACTGAATGTAATGTAAACAGAGCTGATGCTTAAGCTTGAGCTATAAGGCATACATAAGTGATTGGACTATTTTGCAGTCAGGTAACTTTGCCCTATCAGCAGATGTCCCAGTCCTGATGAATGTGCACTGCTAATGTTATGAAAGTTGATATTTGCTGCTTGGTAACATAACTATAAATTCAAACAGCACTAACAAAACTGTGGAGAGTGGAAAGTGCTCTATCCACTGCTTACAACACTAGTGCAGTTTGTTGTCCATATGAGGAAATTCATGTTTAGAGTGTGTAAATGGCGAGTATTCACTGTATATACAACAAATCAGACACTTTTCATGAAAACAATAGAAGTCAAATCTTAACACTAGACTGAAGCTATTCTTTGTAGATAAAACTGACATAAGAGTACAATTTGAAGAACATAAAAGAGCTCAGGAGATGCTTGTTAGTTAGCAGTGAAAACCGAAAAGGGCCTGTGAAGCTCTCTTTATTCTTTTACTCCCAATATCTTCTTACAATTCTTTCTGAACTCAACCACATCATTACAACATTGATTTCAATGTGTTGCAGGTTAAAGTGTGTCCTGTATCCAGATGATACATGCTGTTGCCTCTGCCCATGCAGGGACTATGAGAACTCATGCCACCTGTAATCTAGGAGGTTGTCTCTTATCTGATTATGATTGCGGGGTAAAGAGGATTTAGATGCTGGTGCCTAAATTCTAGGCTGTACTGATTAGAGGCCTAGTGGAAGGATTATGTAACCAGGAGACTGCAGGAAGGGAGAAGGTGTACCGAAATGACAAACTTTAACTTGTTAAAGGCCAAGTAAGATAATGTAATGCTATAGTAACTTGTACAGGTTGGAGTTTATCATAAGCTTGCATAGCAGCATTACCTTGAAAAAACTTACTTGGAAAACAATAAGATACACTTATGACTTATGATTGGAAACCGGAAATCTGATTTCAAAGGGCTACCACAGTCAAGGTCAACATGACAGCAAGCAGGCTTTTCACAAAGTCAGGGAAAAAGTAACTAAATCTATTTACCCAACAAGCTGAGAACATTTCATCCATAAAATGCCAATGCCTATTGATTTAACCTTCTGAAGACTGACCGCAATTCATGCAGAGATGAAAGGATGATAATGAAACACAAGGAAGTGGACCTGCTGCTTGAATTTGACCCAGGGGCAAATGGAGAACATTTGACTTAATGCTGACTAAAGGCCTCTCCCTCACTTTCAGCGATCCCCATCTCCCTTCATCTTTGACTCACCCACTATCAGAAACTGCATCAATATACACACAAGGCCAAACACTTTAGTGCTGTAAAAAGCCTGGAAGGAAGCAGACAAATAGAGAGTAAGCGGCTGTCTGCAGTGATCTGAAACAAAACCTCCAAGTGCTGAGGGGTAACAGTACAACAGTGTGCTAATTGAATTTGCTCCTGCCTCACTTTAAGCTGTACATTAATATTGTCACTTCTGCTGTGTCACATAACCAGGATTTTATGAACTTAATGAGTTAAAAAACTAAAATGAACAGTGCATGTTTTACATTCTCTGGAGCACTGAATTTAGACAGATGACAAGACTGACATTCACAAAGACTGGCATTTGAGGTGTCTGTTACAGTACCTTATTATGCTACAGCTTCCTCTCATTGTGTCATCATCTTCAACAACAGTGTCTGTGGTGGACTGACTTTGGCTGTGCCCAAGCGTGGGAGTACCAAACAGCATTAGTCTATGCCCGTGCAGGCCTTGCATAGCATTCCCACTAGCCAGACTAGCTTATTAGATAAAGGAAAGAGTAATGGTGCACATCTACATTAGGAGCAAACTCAGAGCTGGACATGGTTGATTTAGGGAGGGGAGGGGGATAAAAAACCCAACTTGAAATGTCTGGCAAGTGGAAGCATTGATCTCTTTAAAATGCTCTGAATCCTCTGCCATTATTTTTCAGGGCTGTCCAGACTGAATGGACTCTACAGTGAAGAAACCCTAAGCAGCAAAATGTTTCTTCTCCTAGAGTGACCAGTGTATTACAGCATTAATATTTTATATATAAATTGTTGATATCAGAAAAGCTTATTCTGAAGCTTTTCATGAACACAAATCAAAATAAATATATGCTGCTCTTGCAATCCACAAACTATAGACTGAGCACTGTAAGCATCCATGTAAACTTAAAGCATTAATCTATGAACCCAGGCACACATCTTCTCACTAAATCACAACGATACCACATACCAGTGTTTATCTGAACATAGAAAGAAATGCGTCTGAGGCATCTAATCACATTTCCCGCCACGCTGACAAAAGACACATCCAGTGGAAAAACATAGGCAGGTTACAAACTACATCTGCAAGTTATACACCCTGAGATCAGTCTTTTCAGGAATGATTATCAGCAATGGTAATACATTTAAACGGGGAAATATAACAGCAAACATCACAGTGATTCTGTATGCTGCAGCAAGCTCCTTAAAGCAATTCAGCAATTTGGATAGGGCTTCCTTGCATGAGTTTGTGTTAAGTGTATTTGCTGCACAACTACACCCGTGACTCATTGTAAACAAAAGAGGGTCAGGACAGCACAAATCCTTCTGGCTCAATATCAAGGATGACACATTCTACTGAATTAATAGAAATTATAGCCTATGGTAAGGAAACAATGGAAACATCCATCAGATTTTTTTTATTTTTATAAAACATGATTTCCACTCTGATCTTACATAATTTAGTAGCACATGACGGTATTTTACCAGTGGATATAAACTGTGGAGATGCTCCTAGGTTAACCACTCAACCACTTAAGAAGAGGCTCCAAGCTGTTGCTGTTGATGCAACTTTAATCTTTTTTGGTGAATAATGTCTGCAGTTTAATTTTAAACATTTATGTTCAATTACATTTCCTGCGCGCTTCTGTGATGGATATCCAAACTAAGCATAGTGCAGGTGTACATATAGACTACAAGAGCTTGCATGGGGTTTATTGTGATGTGATACTCACCTGCACCAATCCAAGCGCCATATAGGACCAGACATAAAATACCCCCTCCTCACACAACGAGGCACTCAACCAAAAACACAGAGAAGCCACTGCATTAGCCTGTGTCCTCTTTGTTTAGACCATTTCATTCATTATTCATTGGTAAATGTTTGCAAAGATCCAGCTCAGGGTCCAGGGGGCGTAACTTACATGACTGCACATCTTACATCACTCTCTCTCAGGGCTTTCCTCTACCACTGTCTTTTTCACCACCTTCCTTCATTCAATTCTTGTGGCTTGCTCTTAAACACCGCTCCACTTTCTTTAACTGGTTTTCATGGCACAATGTCTGCTTGGTCTCTTTTTTTTTTCATTGTGTGAGAGTTTTCCCATACTCCCAAAGTATGTGTGACTGTTACTGCTGACAAATGTAATCCTAGCTTGATTGACCCTGCTAAAAAGGTCAGTCCTCTCATGCTTAACCTTTACTTAAGGGCAGAGAGGGCCATAGGTGCCATGCACCAGCACACTGGACTCTAATATCTAATTAAGGCTGTGTAAGAGTGAAAGGGATGAGAGAAAAAAAGAAGAGGGAGAGAATATGTGTACGCCAGAAGACTGTGATTAAATTTGAGAAAAGGCTCAGGTTGCTTTGTATAAAAGCACACGGCTATGTACCAGCCTAGTAATGGCATTTTCTTGGTCAAGGGCTTTCAAGGGTTCTCACTGCATGCCGCATGCCCAATAAAAGGCTTCCCTGACCTCAGGGAGCAGCCATCTGACAGTCGAGAAGCTCTGGCAGTCTATTTCCAAATGTACTTTCAACTGTGGATAACCTTAGCACGATCACAGGGCTGAACCATTAAAGTCACGTTCAAGTTCTCCTCGTAAAGCACTCAGCAGAATGTCAATGCAATTTGAATTAAGGTGGGATTTCCCTTTAAGGGCTCACAGGCCCCCCCCCCCCCCACACACACACACTAGTGAACAGGTCAGCAATACTGAGATGTATCTGGAGGACAGGAGGACCGCACTGAAAAGGTAAATCACTTTAAATATCGCACACTGGATCAAATTACCCTGCCGCTGTCACCTGAGTTTGCCTTAAATTAGATATTGGCAGCCTCCTTATAATTGATTTATGTGATATACAGCTTCCCCTGCCGAGGCAGTGAATACAATTATTAAGCTGAGGTGGGATCCTTGTCAATTACAAATCACTAGTTGATTCAGGGACAACAAGCCATGCTGGAATAATAAATGAAGTAAGGGTAAACAGATTCAGTACTCATGTATAGGAGTCATATAGTAGGTTCTAAAATGTATATGTTCAGTGTCATTACCACTTGCAATTTCAAATACACAAGGCATAGAGGGCTGAGGCTGAATCTAATACGATTTCCAAACTGGAAAACCAAAAGGTAAACATCCTTTCCTTAAGGGCTCACAACAATGTAGCACAGCACACACAGCACATCAGGTTATGATGTTGCTTTGGTCACAGACACACACACACACACACACACACACACACACAGGACCTGGTGTTTATGATCCTCTGACATGGAATATAATCCTGGCCAGCCCTGGCCTGTACTGCCCAATGATGAGATCAGGATACTGGAGACCCAACGTAAATTGCCAGTGATTGGATTTCATCAAGGTTGACCTACCTAATTGAGGACTGAGTCAGGGCGGGGATGCAATGAGATGGTGGAGGAGGAGGAGTTGAAAGAGATGTCATCATCTCACCAGGGACGGCCATGACATTGCGACACAGTCATCTAATTTTTTTAAGATTTATCGTGTTGATTCAGGGAACGAATGAAAAATGTGACCGATGCAGCAGTTTTTCTAAGCATGTGGTACATGGGAATAAAGGAGAAGCACTTATAGTCAGTCACCTCATCTCTCGCTCGAGTCAGATTAATGAGCTTAAAGTAAATGTAGTAAACGGCTTCATCGATACACCTCAAACAAACTTTTGATCGTCACCCTGTCGCTAAGCCACCTCATAGTCGGTTCCAGATCCAGCACATGCAATCAGTGAGTAAGACAGACACATAATAGCACTACACGAGAGAAGAGACTTGCACAGCTCTCACCCAGAGACGTGCCCTGTCACAAGTCATTGACAGATCTGGTCTACGCTGACATACTTCATCCGACTGAGAAAGCAATACTAGAAGCTGACGCTCGTACCAATTATTTTGTCAAAGCAAATGGAGTCTAAATCTGGCTCCTGCAGTGACTCCATGACTAATTTATCAGTGCCATAACTGTAAATTTCACTTTACCCTGATGTGAGCTTGCTTTGTCTTGAGATATATACACCACACGTCAACCTGCAAACCACATCTTTTCTTTTTTTTTCTATTTCATCCATGCAAATACTTCCACAAACACTGCAGCTCTCTCTGTATTTAATGCACCCCTGAATACTGCTGCCTCTTGTAAAGATGGAAACCAGGCAGATGGCACAAAGAAAACACCTAATAAGAGTACAGTATGCACCTGTGTAAGATTCAAATTGATGAACTCATGATTGTTTTTACAGGTGAGAGTAGGCCTTTAATAAGTGTGCATGTAATGTGTTATGATCCAGACAGAGTGCTTGGCTTTTAATGTGAACAGGAAATGTGAGATGGGGGTGGTGTGATTGCACTTCCAGTTTCAGTTCCCTACCTTGGCAGCCACCGAGGAGCTGGGCTTCTCCAGGAGATCCCACAGCTTCTTCCTCTTGTCTGGGCAGCAAGTGTTATCAAATTCTGTCTCTCCGTCCCTTTCCCTCAGTGTCTCTGCCTCCCTCCGCAGCTCCTCATTCATCTGCTCCTTTTTCTGGTGGTAACGGGCCTGGCAGCAGGACTCCAGGTAGATTTCATCAATCCCCCAGTAGTCTAACTCCTGGCCAAACGAAAGGGCGCACATCTCCTCCATCATGTGTAACTTTCCGGTTCGGTAAAAGTTCAGAATGGAGGTGAAGGCCCCCGGATGCCGGTCGAAGAAGTATTCATTTTCGTTCAGGCTGTAGTCATCGCACACTTCCATCAGAGACTCGTGGGTGTTGCAGTCTCGGAGCTTGCCGAGCCGGGTCCTAGGTAGCCGGTCCAGAGTCCGCCACAAGACTTCGTGGTTCAGCCCCCCCACGTTGAGGCGAACTCGGCGGGAGCGGGCTTTGGTGCGGATGATGTCAATAGGCTCTGGGGGAAGGGAGTTAGGGGTTAGGATGTTGGTGGGCTTGAGCCCTGCTGGTCCAAGCTTCTCAGCCATGATGATGGAGAACGCCAGAGGGAGGGAGACTTGACTGTGAAGATGTTACGAAAGAAAAGAAGGAAATAGAAAAATCTGAGTTATGTTGGATCCTCTTTAGGCAAGTCCCTCCATGGCTGAGGAAAAAGAGGAAACAGTCTGTTAGATGACTGAATGACTGATGACACATTAGTTAAATCAATAGCAGTATCAAGCAGATATATTACATTATTACACAACTACATGTTTAAAAGACTGAAAAATACATCTTTTTTCAGAGTGAACACACAGTCACCTGTTACTTCATATCATCAGTCAAAAATAGTAGCAGCTGCACAGTGTTATTGATCCCTTTCATCACATTTCTAAGAGGGTGTTGGGCAGAATCAATGATTTTGTTTTAACAGTCAACATGGCTGCTTTGCTTTGCACTCCACTCTGGCATGCTATAGTGAGGCAATGAACTCCTGCTGAAGCACTACTTTCTATGCAGCTAATCGTCAAAATGGGACTCAGTGGTAGGTTCAGGAAACAAATGAACTGAGGGAAGCCTTGACATTCATTCATATGGTATTACTATTAGAATGGGGGAAGTGTACAGCAATTTCTTGTCTTAATTCACTTAATTTTCAAATATCTTTTCCCCTGCCACATTTGATTATAGTCACATTTTCTGACAACTAACTCACTGCATTCTCTGTATATAAATGTTTATTTGGCATACATTGTAATTTACTTTAGAGTTAATAAGTTCTCAGAATTAATCAAAAAAGTTGCACATTTTGGTCTTTAATCATTAATTGAAGCATAGGCTTAAAACTCTAAATTATTCGTGAAAGCAACAGTTTTTACATACATTTGGTTCTGTTTGATTATTCGTATCAAAATCGAGTCACAAAGCAGCATTTACCTATCGAAATGCAATAATAAGAGGAGATGTGCATAGAGAAGGATTAAAGCAGCATCAAACTGTTAATCCATGGTAATAACTTCTTCTGCAGTCCTATAAATTCTAAAACATTGCTGCAGACCTGTTACGTTACGTATTATGTGATCAGAGAGGTTTTGATACCTTCATGGTCTGACACCTTCAATGTAAATGTGCCTAAACAATCTATACTGGCAACGAACAAATCCTGTTTTCGACTGTCTTTAAAGTGGTATCCAGTTTTTAAAAAAATATCAAGGAATTGCCAGCCTCACCTTGCCGAGATAAACCACCTTTTGCATGCAAACTCCTCTTGTTCCTAAGGGAGTAGATGATGAAAAGGGAGCCGGGATCCCCCCTTTAGTCAAGCGGCTACGACCGAGAGCACTCCACGGACGCCGCGCAGAGAACGCGCGTCCCACATATTGTTGAAAATGACTCGAGAAGAAAAAAACAAAAACAAAAAGAAAAAAATGTGAATGTCTTCCTCTAAAAATGACCACCGGGACTGAACCGACGCTGCTTCGCCATCGGAACACTGAGAAAGAGTCCTGCCTTCATCCAAAAGCTTGAAGCGTGCAGAGAAGACGGGCTCTAACTGGATCACTGTATCTGCAGACGTCGTGCGCGTAAAAGGCAACGGGAAGGAACGGGATAAGCGAACTGCGGAGTGTCCCGCTGTATACTACATGAAGAGGAGCAGAGGGGCGCATTTACACACAACAAAATGAAAGCAGCTCATTCTGTCCCCGTACACTGAGATTTCTCAACTCAGGCTGTAGGAATATAAAATATGGATGCAAAGAGTCTTGATTTGAGGGTTGTTGTTTTCTTTTTTTTTTTCTTTTTTTTTTTACACGACAATTTCAGTTATTAAAATGTATTATTGCAGTAAAACAAACATATAGACCAAAAGTGTTATCTCACTTCTTAGAATACATGTAAGTATCAGTAGCTCCGTAAAGGCTGGTTTTGATATTAAGTGCAGACTTTTAGTGAAATTACTATGAAGATTATATTGCATCGGACTGTAAATGCACAATATAAGCTTAGGCCTCCACTTCACAGCACTGCAAAGAGTCTCAACTAAAAAAAGGATTGAAAATAGTATTTAATACATTTTAAGAGGATAAGTACAGCAGATTGCTTCCTCCACCCCCACCCTTCTAGTCACTTTCACACACACACACACACACACACACACACACACACACACACACACACACACACACACACACACACACACACACACACACACACACACACACACACACACACTAACAGGGCTGCCACTCATTACCAGGGAAACAGCAGAAACCTCAAAGGTAACAACTAACCGACCATTTGAGATGCTCTGTGTGACCCACAGTCAGTAAACCGATCCACAGAGGACTAGAAGATGGCCTGACCCCTTTTTCTTGATCACTTGAGAGAGCAGTCAGCAGTAAGTCAGCGATAAACCAAGGTAGATACACCTTAAGCCTCAAAGTAATCAAAACCCATCTTATCTATTAGCTATCAATATATAATGATCTCCCCACTCTCTGGTCTTAAATGAATAAATAGAGATATTAAATTATGTATCCCTTATTATCCCTCAGATCATTACCTACACTGCAGGATGGACTGCACTCTATCCTCTCTCTCACTCGCTCTCTGCCTCAGTTCATATGAATAGTGTTCAATACAGCAATGATATTTCCCTGTAGAGCTTATGTGTCCGTTAAACATTTTCCCTTAGCCAAGCGTTTTTCAGAAATTTGATTATACACTGCATATGTGTAATTGATTTCCTTGCCATGTTCCTTCCTTCCAGTGACAAGTGATCAATAATGCTGCATTGACTAAATGGGGCCTTTGTGTGTACGTATACCATGTCTTAACTGTACGGGCACTGTTGTTTGAAGGTCAAAGGCTTTGGCGTTGCGCAGATGACACATATGAATCTGTAGATGTGCAGATACACAGCGTCTGTATAGTCCCACAACACTTTTATGGAAATCACATATGGATCAGATTAATTATTTGAATGTGGCTTCAGTACTCTGGCTGCCTTCATCAATTTGCCATGCAAATTTGATCTGAATATGGCAAGTGAAAATATGCATTTGAGGTTTAAAGATTCAGATTTTTTTCCAACAATGTGTTCCACTTAGATATAGACATGTGTAGACAGAAAGTTTTATTTCTTGACACCATGACATTTGACAGCATTCGTGTCTAGTGTAATGAAGCATCTCTCTGACCCCTAATTGAATGACATAAATGATTCTCCTGATGACAACAAAACTGCAGATGACACAGTTGTTAATCACTTTGGGAACAGAGAGATTATTAGGGGCAGTTGTCTGTGTTCCTTCACATTAATTATTACCAAACTGGCACCCAGTCGACTATGATTCATAATGTGTGATGTTGATACAAAATAACCAGCAGAGCTGAATGTGTTCTGTGTGGAGTAATGTGATACCTTGTGCAGTAGAGGCTTCCCACTCTGTACTAACAACACCTGCATGCATGCATACTCAAGAGAGTTGAAGCCAGCCCCTGGTGGAATAACTCTAATTAGCAGTTTGATATCTGTAATTACTAACTTTCCTTATAGAATTGTGTTAATGTGCTGCAGGTTACAAAGACTACAAAACATTTGGTTTTGTTTTGTCTTTTTGTGTTTGTAGAAATGTTGTAGAAATTAGGTTGTGTAGGTTTTTAAAAAAACAAATCCTGTGTACTATGTGGGCATGTGGTGCTTGTGTGGGCTGTTGCCATAGTAACCCAAATTGTAGCATCATGCTGAAGAAATACTTTGGACCATGGAGCCAGATAGACTTGAATGATACCATGTTTGCTCTTTATGACAGTGATTGTTTCAACTGTTTTGTCAATTACGTTTTGATATCTGTTTTCATCAAAATATACTATAGACCCTAACAATGCTAATATGATGTGAATGTAGACAAAATGCCTATACAGTTTTATTCGACGACGATAAAGACGACAGAGGAAAGAAAGTTATGAAGAAAAAAAGTCCTGAACTCAAAGGTGAGGAGCTCACCTTTATAACAACCACCTCTAGTTTTTCTCTTTGTAAGTGTACTCTCATCAATCTCAGACCAAATAGAGTTGACTGAATACACCTGCTGCTTCATCCCTGAGCCATCACAGCCTGCTGTATTTTCTCCTTCCAGTTTGTCATAAAATGTGTCCACTCCATCATCCAAACAACACTGTGGACACACTTGCACCCCACAGCTCGTGCTTCTGATGCTGTCAGCACATAAGAGAGATACATCATCATCTGTTCATAACGCACTCATTAGAGAGATATACTAGAAGGTTTGCTATGAAGTTATAACATGTCCCCTGTAAGCACCAGAATACCCAAATGCATTTGCTTATAGATCAATTATTGGGCTCTTAAATTATTAGGTATTATGCATGGAAGAAAATACTTTTCTTTAGCAAAGGCTGAGCTGATATAAGCTTACAAGTCATGTTGCCTTGAATTTGAAATGAGTCTGTGTTTCGTAGAACACACACACACACACACACACACACACACACAGACATAAATGTGGATGGCTCTAATTTACTGTGAGCTTCTGCAGGAGGCAAAGAGCAAAAGTCACATTCAGTCAAATTACAATAATTCAATCAATGTGGGACACTTTTTCTATTAATAGAAAGCTTCAGTAGATGTGAATACTTGTAAGGAAAAAAGATAAAAAAGCACATGGGTGGGCAAGGTTAAAAAATGCAGGCATTCTTGCTCTCCCACTCTATTTCTCTCCTGCCAGCTTCCAGTGCATGATATTTTTAGGGCTTGGCATAATGCAATTTTCAAAGGTGTCCTTTATTATTCTGTGAAATTCAAAGTTGGGGAAGGTCCCTAACTGGTTCACTGTGAGACCACCCACTGTGAATTTGAGCACTTTGTAAGTATGCCATGCTACAGTACCGTACGTATAAAAGTGTGTGTGTGGCTTTGCCTGAGCATGCTTGTGTGTGTGTGTGTGTGTGTGTGTGTGTGTGTGTGTGTGTATGTGTGTGTGTGTGTGTGTGTGTGTGTGTGTGTGTGTGTGTGTGTGTGTGTGTGTGTGTGTGTGTGCGTGTGTGTTGTCAATAAGAGGAAGGAAACACACCATAGCAGCAGCCTGTTTATTCTCTTTGACTATTTTTAGCCGCTGGCCATGTCAAGGTCCACACAACCACCCACCCACAGTGGGCAGCAGTGGCCTTCAATATAATGGTCTGCCATAAACCAGAGTCATTAATCTCTGTCATGTCTTCATTCATCCTGACAAACACACCTGTTCACCTCTGATACTACCAACAACACCTAAAGTGTCAAAAATACACACAATGACCATGCAAATACTTTGGTATTTGGTTACTGCAAAATAGAACTATAGTATGTGGGGTATCCCCAGGGAGCTTAGCGCTCTATATCTATACCATGTTGTCATGCATCTACAAAATCGTGGCTTAATTCCAACCAAGGACCTTTGTAATAGGTCATCTCTCTTTTTTGGATGCCTTATGTTTATTGTCACTACTCCCATCAATCAAATACTGCCATCAAATCAATCTTTTAGTCAAATACACTGTTTTCTTTATATATGTATATATCCATGGCACTTTGGCCACAGCATTCTGTCAGGTGCTGCTGTAAGCAGGGGACAAACAAACATGATTGATTACTGCTCCAGCCTGCTGGTTATGTTTGCATATTACATCCAGGGCCTAATTGAATGGGTGTTGTTTGGTTTTGATAATTTTATTGGGGATCTCTGTTGCGACTGCTGGTCAACTGCTCGTTCAATCATATCATCCAGCACACCAAAACATGCCCATTGCCCCAGGCATACAGAAAAACACACAGAGATGCTACAGCATGCTCTGCTTTGACTCCTACATGTCAGCATTGTTGTTTACCAAATACAGAGTGCCACATCCTTTGCAGCATAGCGACAGTGTAACCTCCAAATTTCAGGAGTTTGCACCATACTCATCAGCATTCATCAGTGTGAATAATGCTGCCTTGCAGGGTAGACAGGATGCTCAGTGCTGCACCTTAACCCAAAGTGCTTGTGGCAGGATGATAATGTGAATATAATGCACTTGGTCTAATTGCTGCGAAAACACCCAGGCTGTCAATTCGACCTGCTACTACTGTCAAGAGTCATCCTATGAGAGGAAGCATTTTTGTAATTATGGTAGAATTGTGGCACCTCTAGCATGTTTCACTTATCTCTGTGTGGTGTACATTGTAGTGAAAGACAAGGTGGAGGGAACAGGGAGGAGAATGTAACTGACATTCTAGCAGGACTTGGGGTGAATCATGTAGCATATTCAGCCTGCACCTAGCTTGTAGTCATGTTTTGAATGTGCCATTTTCAAGTTCTATTTCCTTCAATATATAACACTCAACCACAGTTTACTACGGCATATTGCAGCACATATCAGTAGCAAGGGGATTTTTTTACATCTCAGGATCTGGTGAAACTTTTAAAAAAAATCATCTTTCCCCCTGTTATGAATCTTTAACAAGAGAAGCTCAGACATCTTTATTCATTGATGCTGGGCTGCTAATCAATGCAGATCATTTCTACAAATCACATAAGCTGATGTAGCACAAAGGTTGCCGTGTTTGTGCTGCCCTAAGTCAGAGAGTTGCATTGATACTGTTGTCAGTCGTGCAATTGGGTCCAGAGGTTGTGTTATGAGTCCCTCTGCGAAATAATGTGAAAGATTAATCATTCGGACGGGAAACCAAAACTTGCCGACTCCTGGGGGGGATATTGTGATGGGGAATTTTTTTTATCCTCTCACAAATGAACACAGAAGAAAGAGGAGAGTAATGCTGACTGTGTTTGTATCTTTTTTCTTTTTCTTTTTATAAATGGTCTCATCTTTAATTTGGCAGAATAATTTAAATATGTTAAAGGGAATCCCAAACACTAATGCACAGTATACCACAATGTTAAAACAAATAATGTACAAGGCAATGATTGGAAAAGGAAAAAGCAGTTTGTTCAGATGCCAGCCACATATCTGACTGAGGTCTAATGGACCCCAGCAATATTGATACTGTACTTACTGCTAATGTGTTGCAAGTCCAATTTGGTGGCCTTTTGGCGGACAACACTGTCTTAAATGGCTTGGCTGGCAGAAAACAACATTCAATATGTTGTGTGTCCATTTTCAGGTCTAGTTTAATGGCTTCTTTTAAGTTAAAATACTATACATATATATATACACACACATATACATTTTTCTTTTTGCTGTATCTGCGTTCTGCATCCTGTTGTGAATGGGACAATTGGTGACAATTGTTTACAGACAGGTGTAGGTGTGTTTGTGACACTGTAACATACATTGTCTGTGTATCGAGGTCAAACTGGAGCAGATGATGTTACCCTATCTTGTTTTCTTGTTCAGGCTGTTGTTTACCTGCTGACTCGGGTCCACGATCATGTTGAGGAAATTGACTATCAGCAAGACATTTCTGGGCTTTAAGTATGGGAGATGGAGACATCCAGCCCCCACCTCCCAGCCAACTGGCCTATGTGTGTGTCTACTGTGCACATGAGTGAGTGATAACCTTGGATGTTTGCATTGAACAATTCATCAAATCACCAGACATGCAGCCATCAAATATACACAATTGATATGTTCAATCACTATCAACGTCTGGTGGTGATCTGATATCATTCCATCTCGCTTGTGTCCTTCAAGGTTACACATATTGGACTTTAAAGATAATGCTAACTGCTGTCAAAGCCCTTGAGGGACTCTGGCACCCCCCCTTTGGGAGCACCATCTAATTTAAACAAGTCTATTTAAAGAGGTCACTGGTGCTGATCTTGATTTCTGTCCTTGACAGTAGGTGAGCCCCCGAAACGTGTGCAGCACTGATTGACCTGGCCCAGTATCATGGTATAGGAAGATGGGACATGTGGGACTGTGGACGTGCCTGGATTGCCAACCGGTCAGATACAGGGGCCCCAAAATCTCCTGGCTTACTGTATGTGAACTGAATTATACTGATTTAATTTCAAATTTGCAATTTGCAAAATGTTTGAGAATATGCATCTATCAAGCACAATATCAACTGAAATTATAATAATCTGTTTGTCAAACCTTCATTCTGTTATTTTTATACTTATTTGTTGCATATTTTTAAATTAATGTATTGAATCAAATTATCAGACTGCAAAGTTGTTCCATCATTTAAAGAAATGCTTCACATTACACAGAGCACAGGGTTATGGTGCCAAACAGCTCATGTTTGCCATGGGGTCCTGATTTGTGTATAGAGTAAAGTTTACATTGGAAGGCAGCTGGATTTGTGAAATCACGAGATCAGAAGATTATGCAAGAATCCATCTTGTCTGGCTTCAAGTTATCCACTTGTGTCTGAACCATCCGAGGCTTGAATCAATCAGTGCTGTGAATAAAGATGCAAGGTAGGATTGTGAAAGGTGGTGATAGACAGATGGTTGTTCCAGTCACCTGCCAAATATTTTTTGAAAGTGAATGCCCTTTTCCAGTTTCCAAGGACGACTTCTGCAATGGTTCTGTGTAACAAACCATCTGGCACCTCAGATTGTAAAATTATAGCTAAAAAAACACCATCAATTTGGGCACTGTGCCAGATGGACATTTAATAGCCATTACTTCAACTGCACCATATTATTTTGCCATGGGTAGTTTCCTCTTTTTCAAATTTGTGTACACTTTGTACCTTTCATCCAAATACTTTCTTGGTTCAGATAGCACAGTCCAGGGAATCCCAGTGCTATTTCTGTGAAATAGATAAATGATACTACTAATATACTATTAATACTACTAAATAGATCTGATGACCAGGCTTATGTCTGGGAAAGCAGTCCATGAGTACACAATGATTATACACATCTTCTGAATATACTGTATAGCCTAACACCACTACATGTTCTGCAAGGCTGACATGTGCATTAGTGTTTTAGGGTGATTTTGTCTTAGTCTGCTTACATGAGTTTTTTACACAGTTATTTATGGCCCAATTCTTCAATGCACTTAGCAATTAGTGGAAGTCAATAGGGCTTTCCTTACCTTTGTAAGACATGCCAGCCTATGGGTTTTTTTCTCTCCTTCTTTTTAATATGACTTCCTAAACCCAGTTGAGCAGAAAAGCCAAAAAGGCCAAATATTGTTTAGACAACCTTTAACTTTAAAGTCAATCACACCTTTTCAGGTGTCATGACCCCTCTAACCATTTGGTACCACCAAAGACTGCCATAAGTTTTAATTCATAGTTAACCACAACAACACTGGACAGATACCGTACATAATCAGGTTGAAAGAAAGTCAGGGAATTTGTGGTTTATTTCATTACTCAATAATTTCATGCACTCTGAGTATGTTATGTTCTTTTGTTCATTGTGCTAGAAATCTGATTGGTGCCGGCATCAAAGGATGAGAAGACGCAAGCCTGGTAGCCCTAAAGTGTAGTTACATCTTTAAAGAGATGCATGTCAGCTACAGTGCAACAATTGGCGCTAGGTAACCTTATAATGCATAACTGTAAATCCATTTTAAGCCAGGTAAAACCCTGGTGGATACATTTCTCTGGATGGGGAAAAGCTCAGATGATCCTTAGTGTTGCTGTAAAGTGACATGGATCACAGTTGGTCAAGGGTGAGGGACCCGACCATGTTTCTCAAATCCATCTTAAGGTGAAGATGATTTTATTCTTAATTGGAAGGTGGCATCTTAACCTTAAGGCGATTTTGGGGAACAGTGTCCCTATAGAACTTTACTGCACTGAAAAATCTGAAAAGAGTACTGCACTGAAAAATCCCAATGGATCCTGTCAGGACTGAGACTCCCTTCCTTTCATCAATCATGAGGTGTGCTTGGCAACCCTGCGCAGCTCAACATGCCCTCTACTCAGCACACAGGTTCAAGCCCTTGTCCAAAAACAGAGTCATGATGAGAAGTATCAAAATGAATTATTGCTGTCACCATAAAAGAGAACCCCTGAGGACAGATGGCAGCTCGTGGATCATTGCACCCACATTAACCTTCCTGTGAAGGGATCATGCACAAGCTTATTTTCACGAGGCGGTTGGGTCATTGTTCTAAGAATACCTTTTCTGGTTTTCGGGGGGCACTGATAGAGACCTACGCTCAGGCTCCTGTGGCAGAAAACGCTTCCGGACCTGGCTGGTAGACAGAAAAGGAATGAAGCCATCAAAAGAAATGACAGACAAGTCCTTGGCAGCGGTGGTAATGCTATCCCTTGAGTGTAACTCACATCTGAGAGAAAGGTTAGCACACAGCTGAACTCTATCCATTTGATTACCGTAGCAGAGGTAATTAAGTGAATAGAGTTTAATTATGTTGAGTAGGATTGAATCAATGTTTAATAATAATAATAATAATAATAACTTTATTTGTTCAAAACAATAGTTACAAAGTGCTTCATAGATCATTGGAACACCAAAAGCTTATATAAAATGTATGATAATGAAAAAAAAGTAAAGCAAACTAACAAAACCAAAACCCAAGCACAATGAATATAAAATAAAGTAACTGTTACAATTGATTGAGAACAATAAAAAAAGCCCGTCTGAAACTGAGGTGGTCAGCCCAAGTTCCTTTGGTAAGGTGTTCCAGAGTGAGATGGCCTTTCATTTGTATCCCTGGTTACAGCAGTGCAGTGCAGTGCAGTGTGAGATAGCTGTGCCACCAACACATATCGCTGGATGGCGGCTTGGATTGAACGTGGGTCCTGAAATTAAACCTCTCACAGCCACCGCACTGGGCTATTTAACATGTGCCAGCCAACAGTTATCCGAGAGGAGCAGGCGATCTGTCTGATAATCCATCCGGAGAATTGTTTTTCTTCACTGGTGATAAAAGTCATTAAAGTAGCAACTTGTGATGTTTATCATTCCTGCTTTACGGAATCTTTGAATTAAGATATAGAAAAGAAACGGTATCCTCCTCAGTTTGAACAAAGCTATTTAAAAGCCATCATCCGTCATGGTGTAACAATATGTGGCTTCCACTACTGTAGTGATATTGTACAGCACAGTGATTATGCTGTCAAGAATGGTCGTTAAACATTTTTTTAGTCATGCATAATACACCAATTGAGAGCTTTCAGCATGTCACGGGATGGTCAATTTAAATCAAAAGCAAACATAACCACTTTTCAGTTAAATAATGCACTCTTTATGCAACAGTTTCAACCTGACTATATACATACATTAGAAGAGTGGTCTCTGAACCTTATCTTGACTGCGGCCCATTGCACTTCAAGGTTGGCTGTGTGCTTTACTGTCCATTGTTGAAACGGTATTGAGTGCTGTCTTTTTTAATGACTGCATTCATCAGTATAAGCTTTCAGTCATTTGAAATACAGCTGGACTGCGTTTTATGCAAGGTGTTTAATTGTCTGCTTTCTAAGTGCCCTCTTGGTATTTTATTGAACTAATTTATTCTGAATGGAAACCCTAGAGGGTATAAAGCCATCTGTTTGACATTGCCAGCTGGACCATGTCCGATAAAAGACATTTTTACAGAGAGGTTAAGCTTCAGGATTTAAAAATACACAATGCAGCCAGACTGGTAAGTGTGGACTTTTTAAATTGAAAGAGTAATAAAACAGATTCCAAACTATGAGGGAAGAAGCTACTGAAAGCACACTGATTAGATCATAAATTATGATCTCAATCTTGGTGTCCTAAACTAAAGACAGACTGTTTGGAGAAATCAATAATCTGCAGAGAGCAGGAAGAGAAGCTTTAAAACAGCTGAGATAACAGCTGAACACCTAATAGAAGATAGAGAGAAATTTGTGCAATGCCAATGAATAAATTATTGTCTTTTTTTACTGCAAGGTCAGCTCTGTTGCTTGGCTTCTCCAGGGAAACCTCCGCCAACACATATGAGCTCACACACACACACACACACACACACACACACACACACACACACACACACACACACACACACACACACACACACACACACACACACACACACACACACACACACACACACACACACACACACACACACACAAATGCAGTCCCACACACTGGTCAATCACAGGCATCACATGCATCACTGCAAATGTCTTCCTACACAGAAATGCATCTTATGAGATCACGCACATGCACTTGAAGAACATACTGTACAATTTCACGCATGCATGCAACATGCAACTATTACAGATGCGTTTGAGCATAAACACACACATACAGTCTCCTTTGTAAGTCTTTCTCTGAGCCCAATGTGTTATAATGAGTAGTGAGTTATACACTGGGCACCTTTACAGTGAGTCTCTTGACCCATGCATGTGGGAAGGTGTTTGCTGTAGGAGAGGAGGAGGTTCAAGGATGAACATGGCTCTCAGCAAATACACTGAAATTACTGCAGAGGAGACAACCAATAGAGTTTCAGATTCAGATCCAGTGCTTGTTTCTCACAATCTTGCTGGTACATTTTTACTTTAATATACTACTTCACTAAAATATCACATATTTGAAGGTGACACATGGGGTGAGATGGAAAGATATTGTAAGCCTCTGCCTTGGCTGTATACTGCATATATGAGCTCACATAAATATCCCCAAAATAAATCGGAAGGATGGAGAATGATTAAACTTTTTAGGATTATTTATTGTGTGCTGAGCAGACATGCTGGGAGTTATTTATTTGCGGACCATCAAAAACATTTATGAGTCTGTTTCAGCAGTATGCTCTAAACAAGAAGTCGTAAATCTACCAGTGTATCTTCACTCCTTTCCTCTCCCCCTCTCTCTCTTTTGGGCTGTCACCACCTCGCTATATCTCCCTCCACCTTTTCATCCACTCATTTCTCATTTTTCAGTGTCTCTCATCACCCGAGTAAGTGTCGGTGCTCATAAAGATTTGCCATCAATTTCAAATTCATCAGTTCTGATTGGATTTTGGAGGGAGAACAGGGGGGTGTCTCTGTTTGATTTGGTGTAGCCTCCTAAACAGTGAAGTGGAACACATTTCAAAACTAACGTCCTTGATACAGTGATGCTGAAAAAAAAGAAGTAGGATAGGTTATGGCCACAAGGTAAAAAAAGATTAATACGATGTGCCACAGTTTTCAGGATGATACTGCACTCCACAAGCATACTCGTCCATTTGCTAGATAAGCATGTCTGCTCCAATTAAAAATTTAACAGCCTGCCTGTCTATGAAAAGTATGATGTTCATTAATGGTGTCTAAAATACTGAAAGTCTTCTACCAGTTTGAGCACAGTCTCTAAGCATTTGTGTTAGAGAGTCAGAAATCTGTGTTGTCTCCACAAGGTGGTGTCATGCTCATTAGCTGAATGCTGCAGCTCATTTTCACAGCCAGTCTGACTCTTGCATCAGTGTACATTGTTGTGTGAGTGATACTCAAACTAGTCACAAACCTCACCCACCCCTTCCTAAATTTACATTCCTTGCTGAACAAAATCTGCAAAGTAGACTTAAAATTAACTCTGATTTTTCGAGAAAGTACAGAAGTGGGCATGTGTATTTTGTTGACAGTCAAAACTGTCTTGTTATCTTGTAGTATGAAGTGCCAAAAGCGACATTACAAAACCATTCACTGCTGAAAGCAGTTCAGTGAAGTGAAACGATGAAGCCAAGCCACTCATTACCACAGTTTGGGAGGTAGCGGCCCGAAAGAGCTGGCTGTCTTGACCCATCCATTGACCTTCAGAATAATGGTTGCAGTGGAGTGGAGACAGTTCATTACCCACAATACAATGTCAGTCCACTGGCTCATACATCCTCAATCACCTAAATAAGGGCAAGAAAACAGGTCATCCTGGAGTGGTGGGAGCATGATTCGCATCTCTACTGTCTTTCCTGCGCCTTCCAAACTAATCTCTTCTTATATGTCTCCTGACTCTCACTTGCTCTCTGTCACTATACATAGCTTTAAAAATAATTGGATATGAATCAATAAATTGATTTTCTAATGTAAATCCCCACTGTGCTCAAAAGCAAGTGATTATGTAACGCAATTATAAGTAAACCGTGTTCATCCTTAGTGACACATTGCCCCAGTGGTCAGTTGTGGTTGAGTTTACCCAGGGCATTTTGTCTGGGCCAAGCACGTGGAACTAACCATGACTCATGATTGGCTTACTGATCTGCAACCAGCAATTGTAGAGCTTCCATGTTGAGAACCTTTGAAGTATTAACATTTGTCCCCCTATACTTATGTGACCCAATGGCTTCAAAATCAACTGTGATTTTAGGATATTAGAAAAAGATAGAAGGTATTTCCTTACACAGTAGCTCTCTATTACACACTTTAGAGATGTGTAAGTAATCATTATACCTACTATCTGTACAGTACATTTCCAGATTCGTAGCAACAACTGTTGTATTTCATGTTTCACATTTCAAATAAGTGGGTTCTGGCACTGACTTGTGGTAAATACAGACCAGGAGCCAGTTGCACCTCCTCCAAAGTTCAAACTTAGGCCAATTATGACAGAAGAGTTCACTGATTGAAGATTTACACATCACCACATTAAAACAGGCTGCACTATACAAACTTGTTTTTTTTTTTCTAAGGTACTAGTTGTTAATCACACCTACTAAATGCCAGGTGTCAAATAGGTCAGTTACAACAGGTGATAACACCATGGCAGGAATAACACCATGAATTCTGGGAACAATAAAAAGACAGGGTTTGTTCCTTTCAAATTAACAGCTATCCTAAATATTTTATTCATCACAAATAAATGGAGGAGTAATATATCTTTCTATGCAGAATGCTGCTTAACAGTTATGTAAACTGCAAAGATTTTATAAGAAACTTCACCAAAAAAATAACACAATATGCCTCAAATTACATTACACCAATAACCTTAAAGTAAATAACTACAGAGCATCCCTTACATTAGCATAGTCAGTCATTTCCCCCTATATATATAATATATATATTTCGTGCATTTATGCATAGCTTTCCTAAATAAAGCAATATGTATAGGTATTTTTTTCAGAATTGGCAGATTGAATATATTGCTAGCCCTGCTAAAACTGCTACTATTTGCAGTTATGCTATAAGTTATGATTGTAGTGACTTCCCACTTACACAGTTGATAACTAAACTAGCTGGTAAATCCAGGGCAGCATGTTTTTTGTATTATTTAAACAAAAAAACAATTTACTCCTAAATACAGTCTACTGGTGATGCTTGCTATCTCAGAATTGGAGCTTACTTTCTCTCACTGACATTACAAGCCACTAAGGCTAAGAAAATCCGCAGGGTCAGTTGCTAAAGTGTAAATGTAGCAGTAATGATCAGCACAGGGCACCGCATTGACAGATGGAAGAATACTGTTAAAGAGGATTAAAGACTGGCTCAAGGGAGGTTTTCCACCAGGTACATCAGGGGATGGAGCACAGAGAAGCCCATGAAGTGCTTTGATTGCACTGTGGAAGCAGTTGCAACACATCCTTCATATCTTACTCTGCTCTAGAGATATTGCTGATCTTCGTGATTTGGTGAGGGACAAAAGACTATTCAGGTGTCATCACTTGAAAACAAATGTCTGACTTTGCTTTAAAAGATCACAAAGAACAAGGTTAATAAAATATCTGAATTCATGCTGCACTTTGACTTTTATCACTAGAAAAATCAAGCACAATAAAATGCCCACAACTTATACTATAATACTGACAAATACAATGTTTCACTATCAAGCGTGTGAGGGTGCAGCCTTACAAACCGAGCAGATGGTGTAACTAGGATGGGATAGAAATGATACTGTGTCTGACCCGACAAGCAACAGCAGCCTGTGTAGCTCATGATTGTTTTTCCAATTTGACCTGGGCGAATCCAGTCAGATAATCACAGGCACCGGGATCAAGGATTTAGACCTTAGGGGGTTCCAGCAGTCATAATGCGCACAGTAGTCTCAAGACAATGCAGTTGAGCTCACCTCAGCTTAGCTCAGAGCAGCTGGGGCTTTGAGGGATGGAAAACAAAGGAAATGGGGAGGGGGTGGGGGGTTCAGGGGGTTCAGGCAAAGAGAAAGTTCCTGGCTCCTGGAGGAAGAGAACATCCTCTACCTCTGACCTCTGAGTCTGTCACTCACAAATAATTTTAACATGATTGCATTGCTCTCAAAGGAAAAAATATTATTCTAAACCAGTCAGAGCAGCAACACATAATCCAAAGCTCAGTAACACTGTCAGTTTTGCATATTTGCATATTAAGTCCGAAAGTGAGTAAACCGATGTCTCACATAGAAAGCAAGAATCAAAGTTTACAAGTAAGAAACTATCCTCCATAGCACCCTGTCTAAAGCATTTACTTATTGTATATAAATAGGGAAATAGAAAAAAAAACTCATATAACTTTATACAAGAATAATAAGGGAAGTAAATAAATCCAGAATTAGTGGGAAATAGAATGTATGTATTGTATTGTATATCTTTTATTAGGTTTTGAATCAATTTATATTTTTATTTCCTTTTTTCCCTTTTTTTATAACTTTGTCACCTCTACACCCTCATACACATTTTAGTCGGTCTGTAAAGTGGTCTTATAAACTTTTCATAACTTTGCAGTAAGCAAAAAATAATAATAACAGCATAAAGTGCTGTATTGCGTTGGATGCAGAATCTGTTCAGAATAAAACTATGAGATGAGAACCCAAGTAACCCGTACCTTTTAAAATAAAAAAACTATGTTATGGTATGAACACAAAGCAACAACAGAACATAAAAAAATACAGCTGAGAAATTCCTGATGTTTCCAAGTGAGATGCCAACCCTACTCTTTCACAAAAATCACAAAGAATACTCTTGCAAAAGTACTTATCATTAAATGTCTTCTCATCAAACAATACTGCCAGTGTGACTATCAGAACAGTCTGAAGAATAGTTTTACATGTATACATTTTGTTATTCACACTAACATTACAAGATTTCAGAAGGTTTTAATTGCCTTGATGAAATATATAGAAAAATTTGTCGTACATTTTTCTCCCTTTAAAGGAAACAAGCATTGAAATATGTTTCTATCTATATCTTACTAAAGCCGGAAAAGCATGCCATTGAGCTCTCAATTATATGCTAAGAAAGAATCTAATCCACAGTATGACTAAAGAGATTCCCTGGGCAGACATGAAATTTGCATCCTTGTCTCCGAGTGATTTACAGTGTCTGACAGGCTTGTCACTGTCTGACAGAAAAATCACAAAAACGAGCATGACCATCATACAAAAGTTTTGTTGCTGCTAGTTGGTTTAATGGACAGGGAAGCGACTTTTTGTTTGATTGTAATTTGATGATGGTGCATGTGAAAAGTTAAACATGCTGAGTACCTTTTCAGCAGTGGACGAATGGAGTGTCAAAAAGCAGTCAGCAAGTTAGGTTTGCTGTACCTCCCTAAGGACACTCCCACTCTTAAGAGGTAACCTCATTTATAAGTGATGGAACACCAACGCAGTGCCACATGTTAACAGGACCACACTCACACTCACACTCACACACACACACACACAGACACACACACACACACACACACACACACACACACACACACACACACACACACACACACACACACACACACACACACACACACACACACACACACACACACACACACACACATATACACAAACAGCACTTAAGCTGTTGTGAACTTGTGATTGACAGTTCTGCGGTTAATGCACTCTCTATATTGCTGTTCTCAGCCACTTTTGTGTACAGCAACAGATTAACATGGCCTTTTTATACTTTATAAACCAATAAGAGACTTTTCTACTGCAAGTAAGTTCTTTAAATAGCTCTTACGGGTGAAATGATTAACAAATATTCCTCCACAGTGCCTGAGGATGGTCTGTGGCCAACAAAACACTCAATATGCAAATAAGGGCAAATGTGTCAAATTGGAAATAACATTTTTATGTGTAATAGTAATAGTGGTATCAAATGCATGGGTTAACATGTGGGAAAGCATGTAGGAAAACACATTTTTATGCAGTAGTTTAAGCAGTGTTATGCAGTGTGCAGTATGTCCTTTGCATAATGGCATGAATGTATAATTTAGTCCCCAGTAGCCCTTCCAGCACCAGAGCACAGCAACCGACTCGTCAGCAGTTGTGGCGTCATGCGCCAGGTGAAATGGAGCATCCAATCATAAGTGTCACTGCACTGCTAAATACACATGCCTTTCCTGTGACTGACAGAATATTCAAATTTTAGTGTCATGACAGATCCATTGGAACACTGTATGTAAATCCCTGATACAAATTTAGCCAAAATGCACACACTCTCTTCAGCCTCTCTTTCAGCTCCACACTTGTGCATTGAATCAGTCCTTTCCAAAAATACAAAGAAAGACACAACCATTTTGTTATGCAGGTAGTAGTTATGTTTATTTATCTAATACAATCTGATATGGACGATTCATCAAATGCAACTGGACTAATAATACTTGCTTTGTGACACTGGCTCCGCTTCTGCTGCATATGTGATTTTCCCACAAATATTGCTTGCACAATAACATATCTCAATGATAAACTGTGAGAACAATAACCGGGCAAATATTAGTTTTGAGCTATTAGATGTATGGTAGATAAGGACACTGGATTTAAGTACTGTATACCTTGTGACATTTATAATGATGAATTGTAGTATTTTTGTTTGGCAGTAAACTAGAGCTTTAATGAAACTGGAAAATTGCTTGTCTATATATGAAGTAATTGGTTCATTAATTAAATTATTGCTTCTATAAACCAACAAAATGACCAAAATGCATCTCTTAGTAGCAGAGAGAGTGCAGGGGCAGAGTGGGTTGTTTATAATAATAATTATATTAATTAAATATATTTTATTAAATTATTCAATTTAGATGTATGTTAGTTTAGTCTGCCTAACAGATTAATCCTCTATCTCTAATAAAGGTTTGTGCAAGTTAAAATCTATGGCCCCGATCATGGCTCTGAAATATCAGCAGCCTAACTGTGCTGTGCACTGATAAATCCATGGCGCTATCCATGGTGCTGAAGTTGCAGATGGATTTGTAATTGCACATTTATATTTCAGTGTTGGCAACTTCTCTCAGTTTTGTCTTGGATCTAAAATATTCTTTAAAATGCTGTGTATACTATAAGTACTCCATTCTATACTATATTGAAGCCTATATACTCTGTAGAATCAAATAGCATCAATAGCAATCAATATCAATCAAAAGTATCAAAGTGACACATGGCAATTTCGTAGAAGAGTGAGTAGATCATAGAGACTGCTGCCTGTAGTATTCCTATAATATAGCTATAACATTTATATGATCATTCAGTAGCATCTGTGCTGCTGAAAATACACCCCAGAACAAGCTATCTCTAAATATTTTAGGGGACACATGAGTCTAGTTTTTATGACCTGGGAGTGGAGCAATGTTACTGAGGAAATTAACCTACACTGTGCTCAGCTGCTACAGTTACATAAGTCAATGTAAAGTTTATACTGACATAACTATGGTGTGTTTTGAAAAAATTGCATTATTTAAATGCTTAGTGTCCACATCCAATAAAAGAAAAGGCCAACACAAAATATTTATTTAGCCTGATGGCAGTTCTATTAAATTGAAATAATAACAATTATTAAATAAAGAATTGGGCTATGATAATCCCTGCAGTCATAGGAGTGTGGGAGCTGCCCAAGATACCCTAACCCTCCCATTGGGCCATCCCTGTTTTTAAATTTAAGAAGTAAGGGTACCTCAGCACAGTGATGCTTTGAGCTCAGTGCTGATGTCAAAATGCTTATGTGTTCACAGTGACAATGCTAACATGCTGATATTTAGCGGGTTTAATGTTTAAAATATTTACCATCTTAGCTTAGTGTGTTAGCATGCGAAATTTGTTAATTACCACTAAGCACAAAATACAGCTGAGGCTGAAGTGAATAAGCTTTGCAGGTATTTAGTCATAATGTAAAAATGGATGAAAGTCAGGAAATCACCAAAGTTATTAGAATTCATCCACGGGGGAACTGAATGCCTGCACAAAGTTTCATGGCAATTCATCCAAGAGACATTTCACTAAAATACAAAATGATGCTAGCACACTGAACTGACTTAAGTGTGACTTTATTTGGAGCGAACAACCATACCACTATAGCTTTGTCAGGTTCAAGCAGAGAGATTTCAGTGTGGAACAAGGTGGTGGTCCAACCAACCAAAAGACTAGCATTTCCATTCCTCATACCTGTTGCTTTAATGACTATACAGTGTTCAAAATTACTCTTGTCTCCTGTTGTTCTCAGAATGAATGGTTCACCTATTCAGAGTGAGTCCCTTTCATATAATTAATTTACATATTTAAATTAAAATGAGAAATTCAGCACTGGCAGTAAGAATATACATTTTCTGTAGTAAAACACCAGTTTACAATTCTCAGATGATATTTACTCCTTTGGTGATAATGCTGGTAGAAATGCTTGTATAATCCTTAGTTAATGATATACTTTATCTGATAATCCTGTCTGATAAATATTCCCTGTGGAATATTTCTTAATCCCACCATCAACAAGGCGATCTTAAAGGTCATCTTCATTCTATCTTGTCAAGTCACTAGTCACTTGATTTATGATAAAAGTCAGCCAAACAGGCCTTATCCTGAGCATAGTTGGTATAGGAAATAGCATTCCCCACCAGCGCAATTGTTTGATAAATGGGATACTGTTTATTATATGCAGCTGCATGGTTCACTTTCTACTTTGGTTTGTTGAAATGTACTTAGAGTGATGCAGGCAAACATAAAATGAAAGTTTGTTTTCAATGTTAATATACACTCAAGTCTGTTAATAGCCACAAAATGAGAGTTTACCTCCACTGGTTAAAAAAGTCAGACATTTTACAGTAGCATTAATTAACTCTTATCATTAGTGTCTGAGAATATCATGTTTCCTGCTTAATGTTTTGTTGCCAGGCTATCACATTACAATATGGGCATGGCTTTCTTCTCTGATGGTGACAGTAATTTGGTCACAAGGGGCAGCATATTGCTTGCATTTCAGTATAAAACAGACTAGACTAGGAAGTGGCTTGCCCCCACACTATTTAAAGCCCTATTTGCAGTGGTGAAGAGAACATCCAGTTTGCTCAGCTCAGCACCAGCATCAGACAAGTACAGTAAGTGTGTCATGTCTTCAACTTTGTCTTGTTTTAATGTTACTGCCTATTTATCAGAAACTGTGAGGGTAAATTAAAATATAATGGAGATTTGAAAATGCTGTAATATGTTTTACACAGTGAAAAATATGTTTCAGTTAAATATATGGGTGGGTTAACACTTTAAATGTCAAAATGTATTCACTGTAGTTTGATTAGAATCAGTAATTGTTCAGAGGGTGAGTTATGTGCAACAAATGTTCGAACCAGGGACACTGTGATTATGTAGCATGTGTGTTAACCACTCGACTACTCTCAAAAACCTATTCTAAATTAAAAATACGTCTATAATTGAACCTTTACTGGCCATTGTAATTATTCTTAAGTAATAGGTACTTTTATCTTTTTATTAAAACATATGAGCAAATGTTTATATATAATCTGTCATCCAAGGATGTCATTGTTAAATGCAATTATAGCTGCCCCTTTTATTTCCACTGTTTAGAATTGTGTTTACCAATGCCCATTAGTGCACTTCCTGTACACATGTCTTCTGCAAACAGATATATGATAGGTTCAATTACAAAAACCAGTAACACCAATTTACTGCCAGTGCTTGGAAATTATAGGGAGGATGACACACAGTGAGTCATTTTCAAAATTGATTTGAAGAAAACAAGGCCACATTGTCTGGTTTTACTTTAAAATAAACCTCTTTCTGAACTACAAAGGGGATCAAGTGAGGTATATTGTGAGGAATAATATACATTGCACTGTGGTCTAGATTTGAGTTG
The DNA here is from genome assembly GCF_963691925.1 of Scomber scombrus. Classification (NCBI taxonomy): domain Eukaryota; kingdom Metazoa; phylum Chordata; class Actinopteri; order Scombriformes; family Scombridae; genus Scomber; species Scomber scombrus. Next base: position 12,943,075 of record NC_084989.1, read on the forward strand.
AGAACCTCATCAAAGTATGGCTCATAATGGGTTATATCAGATAAATGTGTTTTGCAGTATCTTATTACATACATAGACAACATTGTACTTCATTCCTGGGTCCTCTTGTGAAGAAATACTATACTACTACTACTACTATTACTATGTAATAATTTTACATCTGTAACATAATTGGTGTGAACAAGGTAAATCCTTGTCTGCTGAAGAAGATGTTTCAGCAGATGTATGTTCGAGTGAGAGCTACACTTCTACTATATGATTCTTACTGGTCAGAGTAATCCATTATTAATCCGCTGCACTTCCTGAAGAGAAGTGAATTAAATTGATTGCCGTAGTGACTGCACCCCTCAGAGGTTAATTATTGATTCTTATCTGTAGAGATTCATTCTGCTCACCTTAAAGAAGCCAGTGGGTAAAAAGGCACATGTTAGAACGGCCATTCAGGTGCACTGACCTGCGCAATATAATATTACATAAATTTGTCACCAGCTGTGGAAAACACATTGTAAATCAAGTGAGTGGTAGAAACAAAAATATAATTTTCACAAAATAACTCTAAACTTGGTTGTTGTTTTGACCTGAAGACAACTCCAATCAGTCACAGCACACACCAAAGGAACGCTACTGCATAAGGTCGAGGGTATTTCCAATGAGAATTCTCCATAGTAATTTGCTCACCAAATGCCATTTGTTGTTTGGCCTTTTGATGTGGCTGAGGGCCTCATACAATACAATTACAAGCTCTTTTTCAATCCCACTCACCCAGGATCACCCAAGGACACCTGGGACAGACTCAAACAAGCCGCACCCCAGCTGTGAAGAACATAATTGCTTTCTTCAACAGAAGGGTTTCAACCTCCAAACACTCTGCGGATCTGAATGCCCTTCCGGGTAAAGACAAAGTCATCTGTGCCCATATCCCCCCATGGCAAGGGGAGGCTATGGCTTAAGGCATTATCTGCCCTCAGTCACATAACACTCTTTGTTCTTCTTGCTTGTAAAGGAATATATACTCAGTACAGTAGTATGACTTGACTGAAACTATGATGCCTTTGTTTTTCTATTTTAGTATTTTGTTGTTGCATGCATATGGATATGTGCGTCTCTGTGTTTATGTGGTTATGTTTAGACAAGTGTCATTGCCATAACCCTTCATGTGGGCATGTAGGGCTTGTCTCCACAGAGTTTCAGTTGAGTAATGAACTTCAGCAGGGAAGTGACCCGACAGACCAGTTGTTATACATATGTGATAGAAGATGAGGATCCAGCCCTGGCAAGTCTAAATGTATTTGAGGTGAGGAATTGTCATCAAGCTGTATGGAAATTAAAAATAAAAAAAAAGATTAAAAAAAGTAGTTTATAAAGTAAAAGGGCATTTACTAAACCACAATAATTTGCAATAAGATACAAGGATTCACAATATGAGGAGTGTTTATGTAACACGCCATCAGTAATCCCAACCCTACGTAACCCTCAGCCACGGTGAAGAGCTGAGCATGTCTGATTATACCACTGACCTGATGACAACTCAAGCATTGTATAATAAGGTTGCAGATTGAGGTATTGAATTCAAATTGAAATGTTGATTGTTACAGCCAGTGGCCTGAAGAACTAACAAACAGATGTTCTTTTACTATTGAAAAAGAAAGTCAATCAGGCAGCTATTAATGACTACTAGTCTTAAAAAAAATGTTAAGACAACTGTGGAAGTATGTTTAGATAACATCAGGCTCTTCTACAATCCTCACTCTTATTATATCAATTTTTTTTATTATTTATATTATCTTTTAGTTGTCGGAGAAGGGTGACCTGGCTTTGCTGGAGAACCTGGTGAAGAAGAGCCCAGAGGTCCTGAATGAAAGAGATGAATGTGGAGCCAGTCCCCTTCATCATGCTGCCGCAGGGGGCCACGTCATCCTCATCCAATCTATCACTGCTGTCATAGACTCAAAGGGTAAGCATGCCTCAGTCATCGATCATAACATACACTCCAGTGCAGGTAAAATATGTGTACTGTAAATCACTGGAAGTTTGTCTTCATGTTACTGTATGGAACAGTAAGTTGGATATTAATGCACTGAGTCTGGTACATATAAGAGTTGGTTGTATATACATGCCTCTTTTGGTATTTGTATATGTATGTCTCTCTCCATGTGTTCTTGAACTCCCTCCTAGAGCTGAACAGCTGTGATGAGCAGGGCAATGTGCCCCTACACTGGGCAGTGGAAAAAAACAATGCTGAGAGCTGTAGGGCACTTTTGGACCTGGGTGCTGACCCCAACATCCTCAACATGGCCCTCCTGTCCCCACTGCATCTGGCTGTTAGCCATGGACACAACAACCTGGTGGAGGTGAGGAAGCTGAGAGTCCACAGCTGAAATAGCAACTCATGTGACATGTGTTTACCTTTATGGTGTTGTTCTGATTATTGTAGTTACTGTAGTTATTGTAGTGGCAAAGTAATGTTTAAGTGCAAATGACACTATGCTTGTCAATACTATATCTAATATTGGATATCTAAACACATTATTACATATATACTACTTGATGCATAGACACTCATGAAGTTTTTCTTGTCATGGTCAAGTATATGTTACAGATAATACTTCTAAATCTTTTAGAATGGAAAATACTTTTTATTTTAATGGAGTAAATTGACACGTAATATTGCTACAATTATCTTTTCCATTAATTTACTTTCTCTAACCAAGCTTTAATCGCCCTGATTTATGGAAGATTATTATGTCAGATTACAGCGATGAATCACAACATCTAATGATTAAAACCCTAACAAATTACATTATCACATAATGTAAAATCCAACCATAAATATCCATAATTAATAATGAAAAGCCATAACTAATAATGAGAAGCCAAACATCAATTAGCAAATACACATTGTAATTAAGGAAAAGCCAACAATCATAAACAGAAAGGTCAAGCAATGCAGAATCTCCTATCAAACAATGAATAGAGGTTGGATTTTAAATGTATTTGTTTATCATTAGATGCTGCAATCAGAAATTTAAAAAAACTGATTTTCCCATCATGCCTTCAGGAAATACAGTGTAGTATTTCATCCTCAAATCTACTTCCTACTTAATTGAAAGACGGTACAGTTTGCATACCGACAAAACACTGTCCTGTCATCACTGTAGCACTTGGTTGTTGTTCATAGAGTCGCACAGTTGCATTGTGTTGAAGGATGTTGGTGTGTAAGTAGGAGGGTTGAGGACAATAAGGGCTACAGATTATTTATCTTTTTCTCCTCTACAGCTCCTACTGTCCTACAGTGCTACAGACTGCAACCTGCCAGGAGACCTTGGGAACACCCCAGTGATGCTGGCCTGCTCCATCAATAACTGTGAGGCTCTCAGCACACTGGTATGTACAAGAGTGATGCATTCAGACTGATGTATTCACTCAGTTGTCTTGTCTACCTACACCAACCTATAAAGGATAACTGTCCATCTGTACAGAACAGATTATGTAGCTGTGCTTTATACTGACAGCCAGCCCACAGCAGTTTTGTCTCTGACAAAGAATTGTCCCTGTTTGTCTTTGTCTCCATCCATTCTCCTACCCTTCAAAGATAACGCATGGAGCACGCCTTTGCCAACAGAACAAGCTCGGCCATTACGCCATGCACGCAGCTGCTTTTGCAGGTGCAAAACCAGCCATGGAAGTGATCCTGAAGGCCGGTATGACAAAAGGAATGATCAATCATCAAAAATTGAAATTGCTGACGATAATAAAAAAGTTTTAACAAGGCCAAACAACATATTAAACTGATAGATAACAAGCAAGTTCACCTCAGTCGGGTAGTAGCTGCTAGCAGACTTTTGAAGCCCCCAGAGACATTTAGCAGAAAAATGCTCGAGCTATCTTGTACACAGGCCAGATGTATCAGATTGACACTGTGTTTATCCAACCTGGGAGGTCTGCTGGGTAAATCCGATGTTGTTGCGGAAAGGTTTAGTCAGAGCGCAAAATATTTATGATATTTCGGTGGTTGCTCAGCAGGGCAACTAATCCGCATTCACATTCTTTGTTATTTGACGGTTTAAACAGAGAGCCCACCATGAATGAAAACAGTTTACTCATTACTTCCTTCCAGTAAAACAGTTAAAACCAAGAGCCTTAGTGGAAAGGGAGGAAGGTGCCTGATGAAGATCCTGCTGTTGGAATCCCCATGAAAGAATGGCAGAAGTTAAAAATAAGCTTATACCAATAAACATGAATTTATTATCCTGATGTCAATTCAGAATATTATTCACAATAAAGAAGCTGTTTATTCAATTCTCTGCCAACAGGAGAAGAGCTTGGTCACTCAAGTGAAGCCCACATCAATTATCTTGACAAGTCCATGAGCAGTCCCCTCCATCTGGCTGTACGTGGTGGGAACATCGAGACCATCCGCCTCTGCCTAGCCACTGGGGCAAAAGTTGACCAACAACAGGTACTGGTTCATTCTATCCTGACATTAGACTTGCACTCTGCACTTTCCATAAAATATATAATTTGGCTGTCAAAGCATCAGTGTTCAATTATTCTGCACAAACATGTAGGAGATGTGAATTACAGTGTCATTATTAATCTTCTGTCTGGCATTTGTCAGATTTGCATTGTTTGCTTACTTTAGATATAATTTGCTTACACCTGTGAAGCATTTCCCTGGCAAAGGGTTTTAGTCTTTGTACTGTTATAGCATGTCAGTCTTATCACACCCATCTGGGAGTGATTGTTATGTCTAGCCCTGGGCTAGTGGCCAGAGCTACAGTGGGAATAGTGAGTACAGTAATAGCCTCGGTTGGCTAAATTGATACAAATTACCCCCACTTACATTGTGGAGCTGAGTGGAGCGATCACTGGCTTTCTCCTGCCAGTCCTGGTTATCTCATTAAAGGCTTGTGTTACAGCCCCCAGTGTTCAGCCAGCAAGTCTGGGAGATACTTTGCTAATGTTACACTGGGGAGGTGTACAATATGTGTATGTGTGTAAATGAGTGCATTCGAGAGCCTGTGTGTATGCTTATTTCCTGTGTATTTGTTCTGCTCTGTCTACCTCAGTATGTCACAGTGTCTGTGTTTGGACAAAATCATTTTTGAAGAGCTCGTGAATATTCATTATATTCATTCATTATTCATCGCTCATAATATACCTATGTTTGTTGCTGTCCAGAATGACAGATCCACGCCGCTTCATTTGGCTTGCACCCAGGGCGCTACAGAGGTAGTCAAACTGATGCTCTCATCCTATGAGCAAGTGGAAGACATCATCAACCTGACTGATGGGGCGTATCAGACCCCTTTACACAGGTGGGCTTCCCCTATCCCTCCACCCTGATACTGAGAGTAGTCCATTGATCATAGATAAGCAGTAAATAAAAAAACAAGCTGTTTATTTTTCTTCCATTAATTGTATGTATTGATGATGCCAATTCAATTGTTGATGATTGTGATCGTCCCCTGGCCCACACTCACTACTGATTTCTGAAGTCCATATCCCATTATTTCTTTTGTTTGTTTTGAGTCATTGTTCTGATTGGGAATACATCACTTATCATTTGCCTTTAGCGTGGGTCTCCCTCACTTTTTGTCATGGCTTTAGAGCCAGGTCGTGACAACGATGCAAATTTAACTCCATAATGGTCCGTCTTCAACCATCTGCCCATTTGGCTACTGATACTACACCTTGTCATCATGTTCTTCTCATGGTCTGTGTAGCTGAGTTTGTTGTTGTTTGTTGTCTGGCTTTCGCTTTCCATTTAAATCATTCGACATTAGGGAAATATGCTCATTTGCTTCCATACTTTCCCCTAATTTGTAGCTATAGCCAGTAGCCAAATAGCATAGCTTAGCATAAAGACTGGGGGAAACTGCTATCTTTGCTCTGTCCAAATATAAAGAAATCAATCTACTGGCACTTCTAAAGTTATCCAACTAAACACTTATCTTGTTTGTTTAAAATGTACAAAAATCTATGTGTAAAAATGACAGGTTGTGGTACAGGACTATTTCTTCGCTGGACCTCCTGGTATATGAAACTTCAGAAAGTGGCACATAACATAAAAAAACCCCACAAAAGTTATTTGTACACTTCTTATAGATTAAAGACACAAGATATAATGTGTTAATTAGTGAGCTTTAGAGGTGCTAGAAGGCAGATTTTGTTACATTTGGACAAATCCAGTCTGGCTGTTCCCCAAAGCTAAGCTAACTGGCTGCTGGTAATCTGATATGTTAATGGTACTTCAAGTCAATCAACGCTTGACAATGAATGGAATATGTGTATTTCCTTAAAAAATAGCAAACTGGGCGCCAGGTGGTCGAGTGTTTAGAGCGCATGCCACGTACGCAGCTGACCCCGGTTCGAATCCCGGCCAGAGGTCCTTTGCTGCATGTCACACCCCCCTCTCTCTCCCATGTTTCCTGTCTGTCAACTTCTGAATAAAGGTGTCTATGCCGGAAAAAAAGCAAACTACTCCATTAACTTCACAACATCTAGTACAATTGCCTAACCCAATGAAGATGGTGTTTGGCTGGCACTAATTCTACCGTATGCTGGTGGTGCCGATATTAATGATTTTCTGAATGCCTCAGTACACCTGAAATGTGAGTGGTATGGGTGTTGTCAAGGAAGATCTGTCCCATTTGCAGTGGAGCTGTTTGCCCGATGACTGCTAGGCAATTAGCCCTATGATGCAGATGGAACCCAATTCCTGCTTTGATGGATTTCTTTTTGGCCCACTTGCACTGGCATTTATATAGATCTCTGTGTCTTATGCAACCCTGTTTACCCACATATTAACATCTGGAAGCAAAAATCCATAACTTTACATTTTCTTACCCTTTTATCATTGTTTTAAACTGCTAGGCTTTAAGTTTTTCCTGTTGGAACTGTACTAACACAACACTAAACTGACTAATTAATAGCTGCTTTCATAACCTGTGACCTCAAAGATGGCCTTGCTTGCTTCTTTCCACAGACATAACATCATCTGTGGTCTGGATTATCAAGTCTCAAGACTTGATTATCATCAGATCATTCAATCATCGAAATCATCTTTCACTCAAATCTTTCTCTTTATGCAGGATGTCACTAAAATGCTGGGAATTAATAGCTATTTCAACCCAAGAGATAAAATGTAACCATAAAGGGACATCTGCCTGTTATATCATGCTCTGATAGGAAAGAATCAGAACTAAACGCCCATTTTCAACGTTATATGTTGTATTAGAAAAAAAGATTGACTCACAAAGTGAGCATGCTGTGTGTCTGGTTTATAACAACTGTGTTTGCTTTTCCAGGGCTACAATATTTGACCACATGGAGCTGGCAGAGTATCTAATTTCTTTGGTAAATAATGCACACATGCACATACATGCAGGAACATACAGTACCCCATAGCTGCTATACACAGGGCATTATCTGCTCCAATATCAGTTATGTTATTAATCTCTAGCCTTAAATACAATGAATGGTGTCAGAAAAAGTAACACTATGTTTTTCTATAGTTAATGTTAGAATTGTGCAAACTACAGGTCAAATCCACAGCTACTGCATGTGTTCTGAAGACTTTCTTATAAACTTCGTATTATGTTGGCCACTCTATGGATTTCATTTAATGATTGGATCATTCTGTCATTATACAAACACTTCTTAGCTAGTAAATGTTGAAGGGTGCTATCCATAGCTTGTTGACCACCTGCCACCATCTGTTGCACTCCAGAGACTGTTTACTGCGTTGCTAGGAAAAAGCTTGGTTCCAAGTTCATCTCCTGTTAATTTTGTTAGCAAACACTGCAACAGGAAAAAAACGTGTAAACACTAAGTATGTTTATCTTTGAAACCATAAAATGGCCCACTGAAAGTTGGCTTAGATAAAAAAAAAAACTAAAAAAAAACCACACAGCTTCTGTGCTACCGGTCCAGACTGACGCAAATGTGCTGCACATCTACACAAAATGTATTTCTTACTGAAATACATTAGCTTGAAAGTCGTATTGAGTGACACAAAAAAAATTTCTTGAATATCTTGAATTCATTCTTGAATCAATAGATTAAATGTTGTGAGACTGGGTTGGAGTGTGGCACCAAAGACCAACCAGTAGCAGAGGAAAAATTCAGTATCAGTCCTTCACCACTACAGTCACACATATTTTGGATGGTTTGTTGTTTTGATATGTCGGAATAACTGTCACCAGTAGTTATTTTGTGTTACCATAATTGTGGTATTTGTAAAAAATCTGTACCATATATATATAATATATTGTTTCATATATTCATTCATTTGTTTTGATTCCCCCTCTCTGGTGTTACCATCAGTGCCTCTGAGATTTACTTAACTGAACTGAATAATTATATTGATGTTCATTTTTAGAAACACTTACTGGCACCATTGCCTACAATCCCACCAATTCAACTAATGCCCCTTACATTTTATCAATCAATCTGTGCTTTTCTTACACTACAAATCTCACATTCTTCTGAACGGTGCAGCTTTTGTCCAGTAAAACACCTTCCCATTTGCCACAGAACAGTGCATAATTCTCTATGCAAACAGCAGATCTGAACAAAAAAAGTGAAAGGCAGTCTAGAATTTAATGTAAACCATGCAAATGTTCCCATGACGGTCTCATTTGTTTCAGATAATTACAGCAATGTGTGTTGAAATGAATGCAGTAATTAATGAGGCAATGCTAAGGTTGAAGTGTTTTCTCACCTCAGGGTGCAGACCTAAACAGCATTGATTGTGAGGGGAACTCTCCCTTGCTGCTGGCTACGAGCTGTGGAGCTTGGAAAACAGTGGCACTGCTTCTGTCAAAAGGTAAGCTACATTACCACATATGTTCATATAATTTGAAAGGTCCCTGGCAAATGAGATTCATGCAGACTTTTATGTATTTTAGGGGCGAATGTAAATGTCAAAGACGGATTTGGTTGTAACTTCCTTCACCTGGCCATACAACAGCCAAAGGGTCTGAAAAATCTCCCAGAAGATGCACTCCAGGTATTCTATATAATGTTTTTGTATTTTATCAAATTCCCTCTATCCACCTTAGACAGAGATGTCATGAAGAGACTGGAACCTACTGTAATTACTATACTGTCTTTGCACAATTTGCCTTGGGCCTGATGTAGCTGCATGCATTCAAGGGCCAGTGGATGAAGTTCATTACACTCTCACTAAGCCAGCCGATAGTCCTTTGAAACACTGTAAGCTACCTTAAGCCACAATGATGTCAATGCATTCAATATGAGCCACACAGGAATGCTGACACATTTCATAGTTGTTGATAAACAGAGAGTGAATGGTACCTCCCGGAATCTGTGCAAATTATTATAGTATATCATTATTTATATACGTGGGTGAACACATGAAGATATGTGAATGGAAGTTTTATAATTTGTACCATTTTTTTGTGTGTGCTTTGTTTAATACAGATATATGTGTACATTGTTATGTTTATATAAATAAATGTGTTTATAATGGGTCTAATTTCAGCATAGTTGTGTGAAGCCGTTGCTGAGCTGTGAGGATAATGAGGGCTGTACCCCACTCCACTATGCTTGCAGACTGGGTATCCATGACTCAGTGAAGAACATGCTGGGCCTCTCGGGACAGCTCGGCCTCGAATGCAAGTCCAAGGACAAGAAGTCTGCCCTGCACTTTGCTGCTCAGTGAGTTCAATTGGTCCCAGAGGGCATGACTTTCCCTACCATTGAATCAAACAATGCTGATTTGACTTGATTTTCAATCCAAGTTGTTCAAATTTTGTTTGATCAAACAAGTGCCTCCAGTGTCACTGCTGCTGACATTCACCAGTGTCATTTTGCATTATACTGAAATAACAGCACAGATTTAATCTGTCAATAATTTAAATAAGGTTACACTTAAAGTATTTTCCCATCTAAATGGCTAAAAGAGTCTTGAAGTAAAGTTAGTGCCAGCTCAATGGTTTCAGTGGCTTAAGATCACAACACTGACACTGTTCTTCCAGTTACTCTGCTACAAGCTATATGTATCAATGACAGTCAAACAGTATAAAACATTAATGAAAAATAGCTCTTCAGCCAAGACTTTTATCTCAGTAATTGAACAACAGTGGTCAGAAGAAAAATGAACAATGTAACTGCATTTAAAAATGTTATCTCACTGGTCAGTTGTTTTAATCCTGTGATAAATTTCTGTACTCAAAAGCTTTTTGAAGATGAATTACTGTGACACACCCATTATACAATGACCCAAAGGACCTGTCACAAGAACAGAATTCAATTAGCAAGGCACTGAAGAAATGTTACTAATAGTGTGAAATGAGTAGACATTCAACATTATTGTTATTGATTTTTTTCTATCATGTACATCCATTTCATTAGAGCTAGAGGGCAAATGAAGCTCCCCCCCATGACATCATACTTTATGTCTATTAGACACCTCATTCCCTTCCCTCACCTATTCTACTGCACTGAGAAGAGGGGCTGCTGACCTTCTTAAAAGGTTTATAGTTACAGAAAGAGCATAGCACAAGATAATATGTCACTTCTGAGTACGATTTCTCTCAGCCTGCAGCACCATGAATCATGCAAGAAAACACTCTTTACCTATGAGCTGTAGGACACTGGACACTGGACTTGGTGTTGAAAGGCCAAGATTCAAGCCCTGTTTCAGAAATACTTAATGTCTTTGAGCAACATACTAAATCCCTGGCACTGCCTTTGACCTCTGACCCCACCGTGCTATGAGCAATGTACAAAAAGCTTTTCCATTTCAGAGGTCAACCGATCATTGTTGAGATCAAATTGTTTCCCACTACATGTTGTTTTCCCTCAGGTACGGGCGCATCAATACATGTCACAGAATATTGGAGACCATCACAGACTCTCGTTTGCTAAATGAAGGGGATGAGCGGGGTCTGACACCACTTCATTTAGCTTCGAGAGGGGGGCACACCAAGGTGGTACAGTTGCTTCTCCGTAAAGGAGCTCTCTTTCATAGGTAAACGCAAATACGTGCACATATACATGCACAGACATAGAATGAACATAGACACACAAAAGCATGCTGTACTGTATTATACTATGTTCTATGTACTGTTAAGCTATACTTGCAAAATCTGCAGTGCTAGCGATCTGTTTACAGTTCTTATACATGTGACTATATAAGAACGTGAAGTGTTTGGTATGTCTTGTCTGCAGTGATTACAAAGGCTGGACGTGTCTGCACCATGCTGCATCTGAGGGATACACACAAACTATGGACATTCTCCTGTCAGCCAATCTAAAGTTGCTGAATAAAACTGATGAGGATGGGGTACGAATTACATTATTTCAAAAAGTTTAACATAATCGTAATTCATTATTCATTTATGCATTTTTGTGTGATGACAAATGTGGAGAAAAAAATGACGACATATATAAGTTGTTTTATCAACTTTGTCACGTTACCAGTAGCATTAATTAAAAGATGCAAAGCATTCTGTAATAAATATTGAGCGCTGTCTCCTATTGTGTATCGCCACATCAGAACACTGCACTCCACATTGCAGCAAGATCGGGGCATATGGCTGCAGTCAAGCTCATGCTGGCTCGTGGGGCAGAGCTCATCTTAAACAAGAACGACACATCATTCCTCCACGAAGCTCTGCAAAATGGAAGAAAAGATGTAGTCAATGCTGTAATTGACAGTGACAGGTACGTCATAAATATAAATTCATGCAGAGTCAACAGAGTCACTGATTCTGAGCTTTGTGTTCAAGTAATCAATCATGTCAGCTCATGCTTCTGTATTGATCCAGCATTTAAAGCCTCTATTTGTATATGAGTTATAATTTCCCATACCATCCTCTTAATTATGGAGATATTGGCATGTGGTGCAGGTACCTGTTTCTTTTTTTGATACTCCCTCTAGGGGGCAATAAAGTTCCCATTTTAAAATTCTACACATATTTTAGAGGTTTTGAGATACATTTGTGTTTTACTTCTTCCAGATGCAAAGAGGCTGTGAAACTGTTCAAACCTGGCTCTAGCCAACGATGTCCAATATTAGACATGATTGAGGTCCTGCCCGAGACCTACAAGGTTTGCCAGTGGAAAAGAGAAACATAAATCTGCATAAATCTGTGTGCACAGTACAAATCATAACTAATTTCTTTACACAGTTTAGTCTTAATCACACTTTTTAGGTTCTCTCTCACTGTGTTATTCTATTCTCCTCAATAGCACTTGTTGGACCGCTGTGTGAGGGAATCTGACGATGATCATAACAGTCCTGACTACCATGTAATTCAGCTACAAATTGCATGATCACAACATCACACCATTCTTTACTGTATGAAGCATCTTCCAGGCAAAACAAATTAAACAATTCTTTACGTGATGCAGATTGAATACAATTTCAAATGGCTCCAAGCTCCCCTAGTACTGCAGAAGGTGAAGGACAAGACCTTGAGACCTCAGCCACTAGCTGCACTCAATGTAAGCTTTTTTTTTTCTTCTCAAAAATAATTTTGGAGCAGTGGAATGCAACTATGACTGATAAGTAGGAAAGTTCAATATCAGTCATGTTTCGCCCTTTAATATGACTCTATAGGCTTAAGCACTCACCTTCGTCCATCCATCCATCCATTTATCCATATTTTGCAGCTACATGTCTATTCATGAGGGACAGTGGCAACACCATTCTCCATCCATTTTTCTGCACTGACAGAACACCATAGCCAAGTTTAGTGGCTTTGTCATAGACTTCCCCGGATGCTTGCCCTGATTAGAGGCCACTGAGCATGCTGCTGCCGGCACGTACTGTAGGACCAGACAGAGATTGTTCAAAGGCAAGAGTGGACCTCTGTCTGGCAGTCTCTTTGAAAATAACTTTGTCGTGATGAGAGTAATACATCTAGCAGAAGTTCAAAAGTGCTCTTCCACAAGTACATTTTTGAGCTACTTTTGAGGTGCAATTCGTAATATCTTTCCATATAGTCAATCACCAAGCAAACGCCACTTCTTTTACAGTAAGACATCCCCTCTGTCACAAAATGTTCACACACGTAATGTTTCTGCCTGCTTACGTCATCATATATATTGTGACTGTGGGGATCAATAAAATGCATGTACTTGTAAATCTTAGCAGCCAGGCTGTTCTTTCCTGATTGTAGTAGATGTGCCGTTAACAGCAGGCTACATATCTGTTACTCTTTCTACAGGCAATGGTGCAGTACAACCGCATTGAGCTCCTCAACCACCCGGTCTGCAAAAAGTATCTGGCAATGAAGTGGTGTGAATTTAGTTTGTTATTTCTGACATTCTGTGACTAGATTTCAAGAGGAGTGATTTCCTTTATTTCTCAGTGGATACCGATGCATTATTTATAACAAATGTCAGTATTCTAATGTTATACCTGTTCTAAGTGTCTCCATCTTTGTTCGAATCCACAGGATTGCTTACGGGAGCACGGCTCACGTGCTCAACATGTTTTTTTACCTGTTAGGCCTGCTGCCCCTAACTCACCTGATAGTGACTCTGAGGCCCACCATGAACACCACTGAGACAGGGGAGCACAGCATCCAGATGGTGCCCACATATTTCCTAAAGGTAAAGGACAGTGGTTATAAGAATAACTATGAGTAAGATGGTCTGTTACAAATTTAATACAATAGCCAGGTGCCCAAATGAACATTGAAACAGGTTTTGCTTGCTGTAATCATTCCTCCTGCTCAGTAGAAGATCCACACAAAATCCACAGTATTCACTTTGAGAAAAAATATGTTTTAAGGTTTATCTAAATGGCAAGTGAGTAGGATTAAGTGGCATCTAGCAGAGTGGTTGCAGATTGCAACCAACTGAATAGCCCTCCCCCCCCTTCCGAGCATGTAAGAGACCCTACAGTGGCTGTGAAACTCATGAAAAACGCAAAAGGCCCTCTCTAGAGCCAGTGTTTGGTTTGTCCATTCTGGGCTACTGTAGAACCATGGAGGTACAACATGGTGGACTCTGTGGATGGTGACCCACTCCCTATGTAGATATAAAGGGCTCATTCTAAGGTAATGAAAGACACAAAAAATCTTATTGTCAGGTGACTGTACTCCAATTAAAACATACTTGGGAATATTATATTCCATTTCTGCCAAATCTGTTCTGAATTATACACACTTCACCTTTAAATAAAGTTTATATCTTCCACAGTTATACAGTAGTCTTTATAAATGTGTAAAAGTGTCCCTCTTTGTTCCTGTTATGTTCCATTTTCCTGTCAAAATGAAGGAATTTGGCACTAAAAAGACAACAACTTTGAAAGATACTGACTTGATTTGACTAATTTGGATTTGTGAAGCCTTATATTAGCTTCCAGTAAACATTTAAAAAAAAATTTGCACAGAAGGTGGGCTGTGGTGATTTGATTACAGCAAGCAAAGTTTATTTGGACACCTGACTGTTGTTTTAGGACTCGATGAAATGTGAACCTGTCTTTTAAGCATATATATTATGATACGATACGATACGATACGCGATACGATACGATACGCGATACGCGATACGATACGATACGATACGATACGATACGATACGATACGATACGATACGATACAAACAAGGCTGCGCTACGATACGATACGAACAAGGCTGCGCACATAAATGCCTCCACAGTTACAGTAAAACAAACTACATATGAACAAAACAGCACCAGCTTCAATCACAACAATAATTTGCATATAACAAAATATTGCAGTCACCCCATGGTAAAACACAATGCACATTGCCCATAACACATATTGCACACAACTCACAATAAACAGTTATATATTATATTAAAAATTAAAATAACTGAAGTGCCTGTACAGATTCTATGTTTACATACATCTTTCTCTGAGAAATCTTAGGTGTGTGTATTTAATTCCTTTCAATTACGTCAGTCAGTATGACATACTCATTTCCTAGGTCCTTGCTCAATGGTTGGAAGGTTGGAATGCCTTGCTCAGTGTTTCTTAAGGAAAAAAATTGCAGAATACATGTAATCTGGCTCACCATAATAAACATTTGTGACTACTATGTTGCATTCCTCTCAGATAAAGCTAATCTTAATGTTGTTCTTCATTTCACAGCAAAGTCTGTTTTTGTCCTGGTGTATGGTAATGGTCTTGATCATAAACATCTACTCGATAGCAAAGGAAGTGGTGCAGATATCACAACAGGTACTGTGCAAGTGTTATTACCTCACATAGAGCATGTGCCCATGAATCCGCTCTGCCTAAGTCTGTGAGGACACACTAAGAATCAGGTGTGATGGATCAACACCCACTGATTTAGATTTGCTAGATCAATGAGTGGCCACAACCCGAATGTCAACTCCACTCTCCACTCCTCGCCTATAGCTATAAACTATAAGATGCATCACATCACTTGTTCAATAATATGCTGTTAAAGTGTTGTTGTGCGTGATTGCTTAACACTGTTACATTTGGGTGAGAGCACAGCAGATAGTTGAAATATTATCAAAAAACTAGGAGTTTGTTGGTTTGTCTAATTATTTCATATTTTTGCTGATTTTCCTTTTTTCTTGTCACTTGAAAGCGTTGGAGTTACTTCAGGGATTATTCCAACCAGTGTGACTGGTTGTCAGCCATCTTCTCTCTTCTGTTCATCATTCCTCTCATGCTCAATGCAGAGGGTTCATTACACTGGCAAGCAGGGGCAGCGGCAGTTTTAAACTCCTGGGTGGGATTTCTCCTTTATCTCCAGAGGTATTGTTCACTCAGATGTATATAAGCTCCATTTCAACATTATGTCTTTTTCATAGTTTAGGGACCACCAACCTATTTTGATCACTTGTTTCTCCAGGTTTGAGGGGATTGGCATCTATGTTGTGATGTTTGGGGAAATCATGAAGACACTGGTCCGTATTGTAATGCTGTTCCTGTACCTGATGTTAGCGTTCAGTTTGGCGTTCCATGCTCTGATGCTTAACCAGGTAGGAGAAGAAGGCTCAAAAAGACTAAATGCTGCATAAGCTCACTCTCTGATTCTATTTATTAACACCACTGAAACCTCTGACAGTGAAAATATTGTTTTATACTTGTTTTACTAACCTACAGTGATTCAATGACAAAATGCTATTGCTGCTTTTTTGACTATTAGAAAGAGTTTGGCAGTGTGCCACTTGCAGTGATGCAAACCTTTGTGATGATGGTGGGAGAACTGAACTACCAGAATAACTTCCTGGATGCTTATCTGAAACATGAGCTTCCCTTTGGTCTCCTGTCATACTTCATTTTTGTGATCTTTGTTCTGCTCATGCCAATACTGCTGATTAACCTGATGGTAAGCACGTCCTGTCACTTTAAAGTATTGAGTCAATTTTTATTTACTTCTCACATAAAAGCGACTAGTTTATATTCTTAGAATTCCAGAACAAATGACATAGGTCGTTCTTTGCTTGTGTTGTAGATTGGGTTAGCAGTTGGAGATATTGCTGAAGTACAGAGAAATGCTGCCCTAAAAAGAATAGCCATGCAGGTATGTATAGAACTAGCTCATTTGTGTCTAAAGCTTTCTTTTTAACATACTCTATGTTGCAAATATAAAAGATATCATGTCTCTATCCTGCTTGTTCTGTGCTTGCTCAGTCTGCTGTGTACAACTAGAACATTCAACCGTTAGGTTTAACAAAGCTTGTCAGTAGCAGATTCCTATCCAAAGTCCCACCTGTGATTCATAATTTGCCATTTTTGACCCCAGATTGATCTCCACACCGCCCTGGAAGATAAGCTGCCTTATTGGTTTATGAAACGAGTTGACAAACCCTTCATCACCATTTACCCCAATCGCAAGTGCTCCAGGGTATGCTTAATACTTTTAGCTGGAATAAGTGGTGATGCTAAAAACAGATGTACAGTATATTGATTTATTTTTGTGACATGTCATTTAAATGATTCTGCTTTATTAATCCTGACCATTTTGGATTGCAGCACTTCATAAACCAACTCTTCTTAGGTGAAGAGGACAAAAATGAAGTCTGGAGTCATGTGAAGGCCAAGTCACAGAGCTGTACTGTGATAGAGAATGAGCTCAGAAAGCAGAAGTCCAGGTAAAACACACAATACTGGTGCAACTACTCTAGTATTGTGCTCAACTACAAATTTGAGTTTCCTGTACTTCATTTGAGCATTTCCATTTGATGCATCTTTATCATTCTAGTTCACTTAGAAGAGGGAAGTATTTAACTGCCAGCCACACTTGCTCCTACCTTTTTTCTATTTTATATACAAAACATATGATCAGCTTTTAAGAAATGATGCATTTACATAAGTAAATATAGTATATATGAGTAAAAATAAATATTACCACCTTGACCAGCTACTACATCAATTCAGCAAAGTAGAAAAGAAGTAA
This sequence comes from Scomber scombrus, assembly GCF_963691925.1. Lineage (NCBI taxonomy): Eukaryota > Metazoa > Chordata > Actinopteri > Scombriformes > Scombridae > Scomber > Scomber scombrus. The sequence continues at coordinate 12,960,460 of NC_084989.1, forward strand.
CAAGCATTTTAACTATATAATTTTTGGTGCATGAGCAACTCCTAGTGGATAAAAATAAATAAAGACTGTGATCAGGTCACAGAAGGATTTCAGCCACTATAGTCCTTTCTATAATAATTGCGTTGAATCGCTCGGAAGCATATCTTCAAAATGCCTGATATTCACTCTATATTAAATCAAAAAAGAAGTCTGTCATTGAGCCTTATGAACTGCTGTTCTCCTCCTCAGGATGAAAGAGATGTCGTGTTTGCTGGAGAAGCAAAGCAACCTCCTGAAGCTCATCATCCAGAAGATGGAGATCACCTCAGAGGCAGACGAGTACGACGGCCCTGTGAACATCAGACGCAACATGTGGCCAAACTTGAGTCAGGCTAAACCAAGAGGACACACTATGTCACGCTGGGTTCCACTGATGAAGGCCATTGATTCCAAAAAAAATGGAAGATAAAACAAACAGTGAAAAGTGTCTACATTATAAAAGTCTAGTTAGAGTATAATGGCACAATTATATTGCAACTGTATGTTATTCATTATATCAAGATTGAGCATTTGACTTTCAGATGGGAAAACTGTACACCCTGTTCTACATATATTGAAACAATCCATTTAATGAAGTGCAATTCATTTACTTTTAACTATTAACTATTGTGTGGTTTTTGGAATGTATCAATTACAAGTTGAATAGTCAATACTGTTGCATATTAAATTTAAACCTGTGGTATTAGTGTTATTCATTTTTTGTCAATGTAGTTGGCTGAAACGATAACATTACTTGTATAGCACTGTTAAGTTACACCAGGCAGTGACCCACTGATAAATGAATGGTCAGGTCATTTTGAGGTGTGTACGCAGTCTTGCTATACTTTTACCATGTATACAGTTGCTGTTTCTTGTAATGTGCAGTAATGTGCTTTACTGTATGTGCTCTGTCATCTTTGAAACATGATGTATTGTCTCTGTTTTCATCTTTATTCAAAAAAAATCTGCCTTCAATCTTTAAAAAAAGAATACATTTTTAGAAATTGTGAAATTTGTTTGTTATGACACATAAGGATGTGAGACACTGATACAATTTACAGCTACATTGACAGAAGAGCTGGGAGGAAGTTTCTTATGTGTGGATGATTTACTAGGCATGTCAGTTTCAACAAGGATTTCTATTAAAAAGGGAGTCAAAACTCAGTATATATGGAATATACAGTTTGATACAGATAAATGCATGCATTAATACATTTGATGTGTAAAAGTTTGTTTAACTTCTCAAAAGAATGGGGAAGGAAGAATTGAACATTTGATTAGATTTTTCTCATAGACTTTCTTATAGACTTTATTAGTAAGCTATGAAAAGTTAGATTAACTGGTATGGTTCGTTTTGGGTTTTTTTTGGTCCAATATTATTTGCCTTGAGAGTCCATGTATCCTTGGCATAGATGTACTGTATGTATGCAATTATTAAAAAATAAAAATAAAATAAAAATTCTGAAGTCTGTCACTGACTTTTGCACAGGCCTCTTCACTGGTGTCACACACCAGCTTAATGTGCCACAAGCTGGTTCAGTGGGAATCATATGAGGTTGGGAGAGAAACAGAGAACGGCCTCTGACATCATGAGCTTGCACCTGTCTCTCTGCTTCTCCAGTTTAGGGCCCCAATGGAGGTCATGACCCCTGAAAGTCTTTGCTGATAGACAAATGCTGGTTCTCCCTTCAAGTAAGGTTTCAAGTGATATTTATTACTGTTGGCCCTGAATTTAATTATTCCCAGGGCAAATACAATAACCATGTAACCATCAATTACACTGATGTTTTGGACAACATTTTCTGCTTTTACTTGATGAACTACATGCAGAGAATGACTAATGAGCACCCTTGTTTTATCTCAACCTGTTTCTGCGACAGCAAATGAAGCAACAGGTGGAAATATGTGTCATGTAGCCAATCATTTTCCCTGTTGCATAAAAAAACTGACAGTTTATCAAAAGAGTAATAAATCCAGCAGCAGAATCCTTTAGCTTGCACCTTAAGTCGTGTCAGTCAGGCCATCCACTTCGCTGACGGATGCAGCACAAGAGATGAGATGGCAGTGTGCCTGAAGCTCTGACTGTCTCACCAGCACAGGTGGGACCTCATATCTCAATATCATGACACATCCAAGGATAAGCTAAGAGCACGGTCCAGCTGATGTCAGGTCTTTTTGTGAAAACTACATGGAAGAGCGGGATAATGGGACATTTAGGAAGGTGTCCTTGGATCGAGGAGCATTGTTTGTGTATGACAGAGGGGTTTCTGAGTAATAGCTGAAGAAAAGCACAGAGCACTTCAAAGTTTTGGAATATCATTATAAAGATGGACAAGAGATTATTTTTGCCCTTGAAGCACTTGTTAAATATTGAATATGTTGGTAGTTTAATAAGGAAACATAATATAGTTTAGGTATAAATAACACACCATCCTGGGAACTGTTGGAATACAGTACACCATTCAGCTCAGTGCAGAGTACAGTAATTCCCCCTTCTTCTCTCTAGTGACCCTGGCATGGCCTACTACTAAAATCAAGCATGCATCTCAGCTGCAGTTGGGTAATCCTTGGCAGAGTCTTGCTATTGTCATAAAAAAAAATCTTAATTTCACACATATTATGTGGAGTGATAGTTCACAGGGACCTGGGATTTTCTGGGAATATCTTAAAGTTAAGTAGAGGGGCTTTCTGTAACTATGGCTTGTATCCCACTCCTTTAAAACTCCATCAAGGCTTGACTTGCATTTGAAAATTTAGTGGGCACAGTTCTTGTTGTGGTTTCCATTGCAATGTTAAAAAACTGCACAGACAACAACAATTATGCTGTCTGAAGAGCAGAGTTTTCCTACAACACTCCTTTCTCTGAAAGCAGCTTTTCAGAGAGTATATGGCTTTGCAACTTTGCAAACATGTTTGCAATCCTGTAGCTTCTAGTGAGGCCTTTACCAACATCAGCCCTTCATTCTCTTTTCCTCTCCTTTAGATATTTATCTCACTGAACAATAAAATACACTGTTCTGTCCGGCCTCTAAATGGATGCTCTCAGAAAGCTTTGGAGTGCAGACAAGAAAATGGTGAGATGTGCAGTAAAGAGCATTTGTGATACTATGGGAATAACGATGGTGCCTCCTCGCTTGTGCCACACCCTTGTCATGCCAACGCTCCAGATGTCATGGGAACCGATAACAGCTGGGGCTGGTGCACGCAGGCTGCGTGTGAAAGGCTGCTCCATCTGCAGAAATTCAATCCCTCTGTGAAACCAGCAAAGGATTAGGCACTTTTGATAAGGTCCTTAAGACATTTCTATTACCACAACACATCTGTGGAACTGACAAACTTCGGAAGTGTTTACTACATAGACATACAGAGTGCAATTCCAAATGTTGCATTGTGTCATTATTAAGAAAGTATGTCTCTCTGAGACAACACATTAGAAGGATTATCCTTGTGTTTTGTAAAATCAATCCCCAGGCATGTCTCAGTGTGATTTTTTATAATTTAATTACATGGGGAACCTCCCGCTAGATTTCCCAATAATTTGCCATTCATATACAGGCTTAATATAATTATCAAGTTGCAGATGAGCGACTTGAGCCACTCTTATGCAGGGAGATAGAGTTGTGGTCTCACTGAGGTCATGGTGGCTTGAAGAAAAAGGGGGAGGAGAAATGTTCAGAAGAAACTGTACACATGCCAACTCCAGGACACTTAAATTAGAGGGGCAGCAAAGCAAGGGGGCATGTTTTAGTTTTAGAGAGCACTGCAATTTTCAGACTTGACCTCATGCTGCTGGTATTGTAGCATAGTCAAGTGGTGACATTTTAGGGCTTCAGGCTGAAGGTTACCAAATGGGAATGTTTTAAAAGTGCTGATAGCCTGTTGACTTCCAACCTTTTGTATTTTGCAAAAATCTTATCAAACTGAGAATTTAGATTTTTAGTCACTGCTGTCCCCAAAGTACCACTCCTGTCTGCCTCCAAGGCACAGGTGGAACAGCCATGTCTACTGGCTCTGCAACAAGCGATGCTGAGGACTACGACACATGTCAGGGAAGGACTGCCAACCATTTGAAGAGGACGGCGCGGCAAGTTACTTGTTATAATCCCACCCATTATTCGGACGAGGAATTGGACAATGACTGTGAGGACAGGAGGACCAAGGAGCAGTGCAAACTGTCCAAGACTCACCAGAAGGAAACACGGCAGTCGCAGAGAAACGCAGCCAACGCCAGGGAGAGGGCGCGGATGAGAGTGCTGAGCAAAGCTTTCTCCAGACTAAAAACCAGCCTGCCCTGGGTACCAGCGGACACCAAGCTGTCAAAACTGGACACGCTCCGACTTGCCTCTAGCTACATCTCTCACCTTAGACAGCTTCTGCAGGATGACCGATTCGAGAACAGCTTTGCGCACCCAGTCAATCTGGTATGGACCTCAAACTTTGCAGGAACTTCTATTGTTCAGCATAGTAAGCATGTTCACATTATAAAACTACTTTTGAAGTAAAGTAAATTGTACAAATTGCATCAGCATAACTAAAGAGAAAGCAATACAATTCCTGAAACTTAGAATTTTAAATGTATTTCTTGCCTTTGATGTGATCTGTGTAGGGTGGAAATCTCTCCATCAAGACACTTTCTGCTATTTATGATGATTCTGGAGATATGTGCTGGCTGTGTGTCTTTAGTGATAAACTTTCTGTCTTCTGCCTCAACAGACCTGGCCATTTATGATGACAGGGCGATCAGAGGACTCAGACATCTCAGCAGCGGTAAGACTTTGTGGAGCAACAGCCTAGGACGCCCCTCTTCATTCACCAGCATTAGTTCTTCCTAATGAAGAAGAACCTTCAGATGAAGAAATATTGACTCTGAAATCATCTTCTCCAGTACTCACCTGGAAACTCAAATCTGTCACCATCTTTCATGCACTATGGGTTGGCACTATCTTTCACAGTATGTGTAACCGATTAATGTAATGTTTATATTTCATCAATAATCCATTTTCCATTTCTGTTCACATGATGTTGTGTTTCATGTTGGCCTATACTTGTTTCTGTATATATTTCATTTGGGGAGCTTTTATTTGTTAATTGTATTATGGTTGTGTGACCTTTGACATTTTGATGATGTTACTTCCATGTAGATTCATGCTATTCTCCTCAGTCTGCTGTAGGCAAGAGATGCACACGTAGAAAGTTGGTCATGTGAAGTGAGAGAATAAATCCCTTCCAGCTGGCAAGACATTCCTCATCATCCACAAACACAACGCAGAGTTTATAGCAAATGGAAGTGTCAGGCCAGACTGGTTACAAATGTTCATTATCTTCAGTCTTCAGTCTTTTATACAGTGACATGCATCTAAAAATGTGTTTTGAGGATTTGAGCAGTTTTGTTTCCTCACGGGGCATGAGAAATCTCAGAATCTACAGCTTGTTTTCAAATAAAGTATATTTTTTGTGTGCATGTGTGCTGAAATTAATATGGTGGCATGTTAACACCAAGTGTAACCTCTTCATTTGGTTTTAAAAATCTGGATTTGGGTTTGCAACTTCGCCACATGTGTAGCCATTTTATTGACCATTGGACAGCGTATTAATATGACATATAAATTAATGCACAGTATGGCTTTGCAAGTTCACCATGTGTGGTATGCAGTAATCTGTTCATTATTATGCAGATATGTTTGACATGTATCAGAATCAGAGTGTTGCTCACTAAATCACCCCATACTGTATACACTACATACACTCAAAATGTTTTTTTGTTACTTTGAATATATCACAGGATCACCATGCTCACATGTGCAGCAGCACCATATTATTCTGTATACTGATCTATTTATTGTGTTTGTTATACTGTATGTTTGTGCTTTAAAGTGTTTTCATTTGAGATAAATTGTAAAGAGAATGATTACCTTCTGTCTTGTGTTGAATCAAACTAAAAATCAGAATTGACAAATTGAAGCTTACTTACAGACACAAACTGCTTCCCCCATTACACACACATACACTGCTACAATTCCATATCACACTTGCACAAAAACACATTGCGCAGATCCACACATAGTCGACAGAGAAAGTATAGATGACAGTGATCTCTTGATCTAGGAGTCATTTTATTTAGTTAAACCCCCGAAATGATGTGACTACAGATGGATCAAGATCCAGGCCTGCTGGGACAGACTAACAAAGTTCTTTAGATGAAGAAAGAGACGAAGAGAGGACAGGAAGAGTTTTCATCAGGTTGCTGTAGAGTTGCAGCTGTTGGCGTGTTGGTGAGTTTCCCAGAACTCTGAACGGCTCTCCTGGGACAAACAAGCCACTCTGCTGGACCCGGACAGCTAATGAGCTGCCTTCTCACACTCAGTCTGCCTCCGTTCTCGCACCATCCACTTCAAATGTTGTACCGAGGGAAAGCAGCTTCCAATGTGTACAATGTGCATCTTGACTGCACTGAAAATTAGGTACCATCAATCAAAACATGGCAGTGGTTGGTGAATGGAATTGATGGTTACAATTGGCTTACCAGCAGTGAATTGATATCAGTTTGCATTTAATAGATTAAATAACTTGGCAATTTATCGCTACACTGGCAAAAAAGAGAGATTCAGGTGCTAAAATATAAATGGGTTACTGAAATCAAATTTCATTCCAGGTCATGCAGTTTGTAATGTTACATGAGTGGCATCTAGTGGTGAGGAACAAAAGAGTAAAACCATGGTAGCCTACATTACAAATCCAGATAAGCAGAGCAAGAGCAAGAAAAAATCAGGACGTACACCTTTTCAAAACCCTCCTTTGATTTTAACATATTTTCTAAAGGTGGTATGGAAAAAAGGGAAAAGTTATTAAAATGTTCTATATCCCCTGTCATTGGATTAAACATGTTTACTTTATATAAATACCTGCAGTGAGTTAAACTAATGGTATAAAACACTACCCACTGCAGTTTACTACATATAAAAACAGCCGCTCATTGAATCATTTTTATAATGAATTTTTATAATAATTCATAATTATAATCCTTTAAAGTGAATTGAAAAGAAATTGCAGATACTGCCAGGAATTGCTAATATAAATACCTGCAGTGAGTTAAACTAATGGTATAAAACACTACCCACTGCAGTTTACTACATATAAAAACAGCCGCTCATTGAATCATTTTTATAATGAATTTTTATAATAATTCATAATTATAATCCTTTAAAGTGAATTGAAAAGAAATTGCAGATACTGCCAGGAATTGCTAATTCCTGGCACATGGAAAGCCTTATTGGATACAAGTTAATAATATCACACTATTGGAAGAATCAGTGTTTTTTTAAAGAAAAATAAGTAAGTCTTGTTGTTTAGATATAAGACAGCATGATTAGTAATATGAGACACTAAAGGCAGCGGCATCAGAAGATATTTTGACATGTAACAGGTGTAAATGAGAAAATGAATGATGGCTGAATTCAATTAAGCTGCATCCTCATCAGTGTCTTGGTGGTTCCCTGTCACACAGAGTCATTGTTAAGGTGATTATTAACACCTGTGGTTCCCAAACTATGACAAGTCAAAATGTCTGCTGTAAAAAAACACCAAGTAGATTTAGTTTTTTAACAATACAGAGTATAAAAAAGGTGGTGAGGTTTAAAACAGGAAAATTAAAGATTTGTTTGTAAGTTTAGAAAATTACAGACAAATATTCAGACTGAAATTCTGCCTAATTGTGTACAGTCCTAATATGAGAAGTGATAGTGCTCTTTTCTAAAGTAATCTGAGCAGGTTAGAAGAAACTAAAAAGGTTTACAACAATATGAAGCAGCACAAAAATCTACTAAAAGGTACCGTATGAAATTATAAAAACCCTAAATTCTTTATGTCCAGCAGAGGTCAGCATATCTTCACAATGGTCGACATAGTCACAAGAGAGAGAGAGATACTTGTTCCTTGCAGCAATACTGGCATTTGGCCTACAGCCTTAAGTATAAATCCCTTGATATTTCTCCTTTCATGTTTTCCTCTTTTTTTTACCAATTCAGTTGAGACCTCAAAAACAGTGATTTTGCACTATTGCTCATTGCTATTCACATAAATATATATATTTAAAACGGTCGTTAACCCTTTTCCATCTCTTATTGATGTTTTATCTTAGATATGATTGTAAGTCAGGCAGAACACATTGCTTTTATACAAAACTGCGTCGTCAGCCATCAAGGGTCAGTACAATTCAACTTTCTTTCTTTCTTTTTTTTTGGTACAACTGAAACATCTTTCATTTGTACAAGGATTTCCATGAACAGGAAGGAACTATAGGTCCAAAGCCAACATCAGGGGTTCAGTGAGGCTGCTTTTGTAGCTGCCCCAAAAGCACTGACTTTAGGCCTTACAGCCTGCAGGAATCCAGCCTGGAAGCTTTGAGTTCCAAACCCACTTTCACCATGTTTGTTATTCAATATCCAGTCACTCAATACCACTAATGAGAAAAGGGATATGTAAATCCCAAACTATTTCAATCACGTTTGCCTAATGTATACACTTCCCAATGGGGAGATTAGTTCCTCTCCTGTGTCCAGGCTTTGTTTAGAAAATACATTCTTTCCAGTCCAGGTATGGAAAAATTGACCCTTTAACCTCTAACTGTCTTCCTAAAACAGAAATATAAGATAACAGTGGAGTTACTACCTTTCCAACAACTGCTGTAATTATGATTACTGTTATGGGATAGTAGTGCAACATTTACATGAATGGTTGTTGATAACTGTGTCTATCCTCGCACACACACACACACACACACACACACACACACACACACACACACACACACACACACACACACACACACACACACACACACACACACACACACACACACACTTACTGTAGTTCATCTCAATGTTGCCTACATGGAACATCTCCAAGAATGTATCCATGAACTGAGGAACCAAAAGTTCAAGGGTTTTGCAACACATCCAAAGCTGGAGAAAGTTTTCCTTTGGAAGATAATGAATCATTTATGTGTGTTTTTATTTTACATCTGGGTAAGCATTTAGGCTTTTTTTCCCATTACATAATTCATCATACATTTACCACTCTGATATCAGTGAGAATATTGAGTCAATTTTAAGATAAACAAAACAAGAACATTTGAACATGTTTTGAATGTAATCCCCCAAGTTGAGTATAAAAAACTAAATCAAATGTCACACTGTTTTGTCCATGATATTGGGGATTTTCTGATGAGAGACTGCATACGTGTGTGCCCTCTGGCGTGTAAATGTGAATGAAAGAGAGACAGAGACCAAGAGAAGGAGATCTGTCTTATATGCGAGACTTCCTGTTACTCAGTGGAGGGATGACACACTCTTCTGTTAGATAGGTGATTGGGTTACAGTGCGGGACTGGCAGCCTCCTCTCTGGAGAGAATGGGGGCTCTTTGTGGCAGGATGAGCTGGACACTCTGAAAGGGAAGGTCGAGCCAAACACAGACAGAGAGCAGAAGAAGAAGAGAGGGAAGATGAAAAAAAAAAACCAAAAAAACATATGGTGAGGAGGGGTGAGGAAGGAGCAAGGACGGGAGGGTTGACAAAACAACATCCACACAAGCCCCACTGCCCTCTCTCGTCCTCCATTGTCTCCCAAACAGGCGACAGGGCAGGAGGTGAATATCAGCTATGTGCTGCTGGCTGTTGGATGGGACAGTTGCACAGCTACTTGGGTGGTGTCCTGGTTCCAGCCGAAAGCTGCCAATGAGAAACCAAGAAGAAACAGATATTTGTGTTTGCTCTCAGGGCATTTGGAGCTATCCCAGCCCTGTTTACAAGGACTGGGCGTTGCCCCCTGGCCTATTATATTGTCCTCGCCTTTCTGTCTCTCTCACAAAGAGATTTCCACCACCAGGCTGTCTCAATGGGCTTGTTTTACGTACATGGAGATGGCATATTTCTCCATTGTCTCTAAGACATGTTGGGTGTGCTCCATGATATGTAAACACAGAATTTTCACATACACACAAAGGTGGAAAAAACATTCAGTCACTCACTCAGGAACAGGCACCAGTGCTGTCCAAAGAAATGTTTAGCTCTCAAAATGTTAAAATGAAAATGTCAAAATTATAGTTTAGGTAAGTAGATTTAATAGAAAATCACCTCCATAATATTGTATGAAAACTTGAGATATCAAGGAATTACAAACTTGTAATGCTAATAAAAACAATGGAGATATAAACTCATAACATTTTATTCAATAGTAGATTTCTGTGGGCATTTATGTGTAAGCCTAATGAGGTCAGAGGAATTTGTTTTTAGATTAAAACTCTTAACTTGGCTGAACAGCTTTCACACAGTCTGAGCTGGTTCCATCGTTGTTCCAGTCCCCTCCGGTGGCACATTCTCCCCCAGTTCATCTTCTGACATTACAAAGACGGCCACAACCTGACAATGGAGATAATATTTTCCCTTCACAAAGGCTCCCAGTCTCTGCTCTGGGCGAAGGCTCAGTCGCTGTAAGTAGCCTGGGTTTTCCCATCCCTGTCAGACAGCGACCCAGCCCAGTGGAGAAATGAGTCCCCAGGTTGCTTAAAGGCCCAACCTGTCAGCGGTCCAGAGGGATTAGCCATTCACAGCCTCCATATTGTTCTCCAGGCCACAATAGGCTGCATGGGGCCCAGCCCTTTGTCATCAAGTCTGTTGTGAACTTCTGCTGGGGCAACAATAGTGTAACACACCTGCAACTATGGATTAGAACTTTTTTGGCCTCTTTTTTCTTCTCTTGCTTTTTTCTCTTTCTTTTCTGACACATTGCCCATGGCAGTGTTGGCCACATCAAAAGTGATCTTTAAGACAAAGACAGGCTCTCCTTGTCAACACGCAGCGCAACAGTGGACAAGACATACAGCACAGACAATACTTACAGATAATCAAAGTGTTAATGTTGTCTTTTTTATCATAGTGATGAGGAATACTTGTGATAAAATCTACTTTAATTTAGGCTACTGTGTTAAAACAACCTCTTTGTATGCTCTATTTTTTCATTTCATTCAAATAAAGTAACAATTGTTGGACAAGCCCAAATAAATGTCAGGAAATCTATCTTTTCTAGGCATCAGTCTTATTATGACAGCCCCATATCACCTTTAACCTTGTGGAAAAAATATTCTGTCAAGCGTCTCCGACAGCCATATCCAAGCAAGTGAACCCCAAATCCAACCTTTTTTCTAAGAGGCTTGAACTTTTCCTGACCACATCAGAAATCAAAGTGATTTCATGGTTATCATGTCGAACGTGATGTCCTTAAAAGTCTTAGTGAAAGGGAGAAATGTATTAAGATATGGTTTCGTTTCTTGTTTATTGCCTGTGATGACTGTGTCGTTTACACAGGTGCAACTAAAGACAATGCAGGCCTTTAAATGTTGAAAAATGAATACCAAATTTCTGTTGGTATTCATTTTTAATTAGTTGCTTTACAAAGACTAATGCTGTTAAATGTCTGTGCTGAGTTAAGGAGTTTTGTAACTTCAGGTGAACCCTCCTGTCTAATTTACACAGCAGCATAAATAACTTAACAACACTACTCAAATGTTGGATTGTCAGGAAACCTCACACACACAAACGTCTCATACACAGCATCCACATATTCCACAATTCAAATTACCACTGAATCCATTTAGAGGATTTTATCATCAAATATTTCTCAAATAGGTCAGAGGTCCTTAGTAAGGAAAAACAGAAAAAAGAAATGTCACAGCCGACCTAAAACCCTCTAAGGGATAGCTCAGTTCTGAAGGGTTTCTATTTACTAGTTTTTTAAATTTCTACTCATTCAGAGAAAGATGCAATGATGCATTTCGGTGTCTTTGTGTGCAGGCTTAAGGTAAAGGCTATATTAATATTGTAAACTAAATTACATGTCCCAGTTTATTTGGTTGCTTGAGTTGTTAAGCTAATTGTTAACTAATTTGCTTATTTTCAAGTTTATCTAAATCAAAATACGCACCCACATCAGTTTTATCATTCATCCAATTTCAAATTGTCAAAATGGGAACTGTCAGTATGGCCCATGATGGTCTCTTTGGGCTAACCTCAGGGTCACCATCATACACTAAGACTCATGACAGCGACACCAGCCCAGTTAACAATGTTTGATGGATCACCTGTGTGTGTAAGCGTGCAAGTGTTCACGCATTTGTGTGTGCATGCAGGCATGTGCGTGTGAGTTCATAGATGTATTTGTCTGCGCGTGCATGTGAGGTCCCCTGGAGAGCCTCTATGGCCGGATGGTGTATCAGATGGCACGTTAATTACTCAGCCTTCAAAAGGGGGGCTGTCCTGGGTTGGAGTGAGTGGAGGGCTGATGGCTTTGTGGTGGTCAGAGAGGCCGTCCATGGGGAAAAAGCGTGGAGATGAGGGACACATGTGGGGATCTGCATGTATACCCAGCGATCACATAGACATACACCCACTCCAACAGGTGAGCGATCAGAATAAATTCATCACAAAGAGATACAAAGCTCACTCGCTCTGTCTTTTCCCTTATGTGTTTCTTCATATTACTTTTTAAATTTGACATATTAGTGGCACAATCAGCAAAAAAATAATAATTTATTATGATTGGTCCATTTTAGTTCATTTGCTCATCCCAAGTTTACTCAGATAATGAATTAAGGCATGATGTCACAAAATACAATAATTTTTAGTGGATTAAAATTGCAATAACTGTTTAACTAGTTTTTCCCACTTTTGGGTAGAAGAAGACTACATTGGCATATCATATTTAAAGATACAATTCTAAAAGGAGCATACAATTTTATTATTTACAATTTAAGCAAAATAAGAAATTTTTTTAGAGTCGTGTTTCTAATATTCACTCTCCTTTTAGATATATTTTTAGTAACACCTAAGCGTTGAGAGTGAACCAAAATAGTAGAGGGCCAGAAAACCAAAAACAATGAGTTGAAAGACGCTATAAAGTATTGTGGAGCTAATGGAAACTGCAGTCAGGTGATAATTCTCTGCGGGCTCCTCACTACGAGTGATACCTTTTACACTTACACATAGTCATTTGATACATTGCTATTTTAAAAATAACGATTATAGCAGCTTCAAATTCTCAATGTCTTTATTATATCTGTGCATGTGTGTGTGTGTGTGCGTGTGTGTGTGTGTGTGTGTGTGTGTGTGTGTGTGTGTGTGTGTGTGTGTGCATGTGTGGTGTGTGTGTATGAGTGTGTGGCCAACAAACAGAAGGACAGGGGAGATGGACACCAGCCTTTGACCCCACCTGACCCTGACCATCCCCCTGCCTTTATGTCTGCTACCCCATCACACACACACACACACACACGCACACGCACACACACACACACACACACACACACACACACACACACACACACACACACACACACACACACACAAAGCTTAAAGTTCCCAAAGCCCTCTCAGACCCCCTTCTTCTGTCCATCAGATCAAAGCTTACCGGGGGTTGAGAAGGACCTGACCCGTGGGAGAGGCGGAGGACCCTGCTGTTTGGCTAGTCGGCGGTGTGGAAAGAGACAAACAGGCAGCTCCAAGGACAGCCAGAGAGCCCCCCGGGCTGATGGAGCCCTAAATCCATGGAGGTTTCCCAAGGCCATGCATGACAGAGGAGGTCGTTTGTTCTGTCATCATAGAAAGACCTACAAACACACACTTGAAAAGACACACGCACTGTGTTTCTCTCACTGTCTCTTCCTCTATCTATGCATCCTGTCTCTCTCCTCCGCTATCACTACATCACAGATACACAGACACACTCTCTTACTCTTTATGTGTCACATGGTTGCCATGCAGACATTTTTCATCCATCATCTTTTTCCCACTGTCTGGGCCTGTGACACTGATTAATTTGTGCAGTATAATGGAGACACAACTCATTTAGACATCGTGATGCAGTGGAAGAAGACTGAGACATGCAAATAAGAACACACAAACTTTTCTCATATTCTAACTTTCTGATCAGTGTCAAAAAAATGGAAAACTTGATGCAGCTCGATATAAATACAAAAAGCAATCTCTCACATTTATCGTACTTACATAATGCTCATATGCATTCAAACATCAGTAATGGTTTATACTGTCCAAGACGGAGGGAGAAACAGATTTCAAGGTTTTATTTGGAAAACTATTTGAAGTTAATGCATCCAAACTGCTCAAAGAATCTGAGAATAAGCAGTCCATTTTCTCTAAAATAGTGTATACTGACATGCACTCTGAGGCTTTTTTTTTTGCTTCTCAATATACAAATGTAAATGTCAATGTCAATGTGTCAATATTGTGTTTTTTTATTACAGTGGTAAAAGTGACCTCATTATGCTTCCTTCCTGCACTGTTAATATTCCTCCAGCCTGCTTCCTGAGCCTGTGGTGTTGATTAATCTGCATGGTAATGAAGACACGGCACAAACCCTGGTGGGTGTATAATCACCGTAATCATTTAATAATTATGTTGTATTCATAAAGAGCGAATGTTTAATGATCTGTTTACTCACTTCATCTCCACTGGATTAGATCTAATCACTCCTCAGTAATACAAAGATGTGTTTTTTAAAATAATATTACTGATAGCTTCGGTGAATTTCTAATTAGGCCTTTCACTGAAGTGCAGGAGTGGTGATGGCTCATTTGCATCTATATTGCAAACAAAGATAACTAAATAATATCTAATGTCAACAATCATAGGCTAGAATTTCACAATCTCTCTTAGCTGAGAACCATAAAATACAGTTTTGTAGCATGAAATTTCCTTTGAAATCCCAGAGACACCTGATGCTTGTTTGAGCTACTTCATGCGTCTCATACTTGCCTCCTCCACGTTTTTATTAAGTACCGTGCAATTTCAGACCCTGTCCCCTCTCTGCTTCCTCTGCCTCTGGTGTGCAACAAAAAGACGCACTGTAGCCACTCATTGACTTCCCCGCACTTCTCCCTCTCCTCTTTCGTTTACAAGGTGACAAAGCTCGCCGCAGTGTCTCAGTGCAGCTGGCATCCCCAGTAAACGGGGGGCTCCCATGTGATCCATCTGCATGGTGCTCATGTTATCTCCAGTGAGAGCATTTAAAGCTCTATGCCTTTTCCACATGGCCCAGGCCAGTTTAATTACCCTGCCCTGCCTCAGCTGTGACTGAGAAGCCCACCACTCTTCTTCACTATGTGTGAGGACAGGGGCTGGAGCTCTGCTGCATATGCACTAACACTAATATGCACTAATACCTTACAGTTTGGAGCAGTTCTATTCAATGTCAAATGAACACATCTCGATATATTTACACACAAAAGATCACTTAGAAACTTTTCTTTTTTGCATTAAATTTTTTATATATTTTATATAATTTT
This sequence comes from Scomber scombrus, assembly GCF_963691925.1. Classification (NCBI taxonomy): domain Eukaryota; kingdom Metazoa; phylum Chordata; class Actinopteri; order Scombriformes; family Scombridae; genus Scomber; species Scomber scombrus. The sequence goes on from NC_084989.1 coordinate 12,975,830, forward strand.
TTATTTATATTTTTTATATATATATATATATATATATATATATATATATATATATATTTAATTTTGCTGTATAAATGTTAATGAAAGAAATATGCAATAATTGAGAAAACAATGAAAACCAAAATATAGGTAAAGGATATCAAAGCACAACAAAAACAAGAAAAGCTATGTCCACACAATATAGGTATACATTCATCTGCATGCACATAGGCAGTATCCCTGCATGCATAATGTTCCAAATTACATATACACACACACAGGTGCAAATATATGCATGAACATATACATACAAACGAACAAATGTACAACTTTTACATTTTACACTGACAAAAATCTGCATAGATTATATAATTGTCTTTCCATTTACCTTCAGTACAATCTGTACAGAATTGTTCCCTAAAATGAGGGAAACCTCTCTATCAGAATAACCAATTCATGAAAAGATGGTTCCTCTGGTCCAGCCTTTGCCTCTGGATCATATCTGAAGTGTTAATATTATTCTTATATACTTCAGTCTCGGATTCAAATTAAAATTATAACTTGAAAATGTCCATCAATAAGTCTGAAATAAAGGGCATTCCCAAAATGTATGCATCAGTGTTAATTTCAGATGTTTTATCATTTCTTCTTTTGTATTCTATTGTGTTTTGCTTTTTTGTGTGTGTTTCTAGTCTAGTCTACCCTAATCTGATAACTGCTCAAAGTACTTTCCCTACCCACAGCCACATTCCCAAATCGATAAATGTCCTCCCAAAACTCAACCATGAATTGTTTAGATTTTTAAAACATCAACCCAATCATTGGGGGGAAATTTCAGGATTTAAGGGCACCATTAAATATGTCAGTATTTATCTTTAAATAGGCTAAGGATGTACACTATTTCATTAATCTGCAATGCTCTGCACTGACTTAAGTAATAACATAAACCAGTTGTTTCTAACCTATTTGACTTTTGACCCTTTAAAACAATAGAAAATCAACTCAAAACCCCTTATCAAAAGCTACATATTTTTATGAGCTGTGAGAAGTTGAAGGAAGCAAAGAGTGTGTTTTTTTACTTTCTCAGATTGTTTAATTTAATAATTTTTAAAAAGTAAACCTACCCAGTATTTTACAAGAAAAAAGCAACATAAATACCCTAAAACACTAAACCAAAAAACTTTATGAAGCAGGTAAAATTATTTTTTTGTACTTTCCCTCATCATTTGTCAAAACTCAAGTCAAATCTATTCTACTCTGATGTGAGCCTACACAGAGATACAATAAGCCAATAAACTAAAACACCAGCAACACAATACTGTGGTTTACTCCATGCTGTGTTTACTGAAAAACAGCATTTCTGTATGAGATTTATAACATAAGCACGTATGCATACAGTATATCTGCAAAAGCAACAGGAGAAATTTCAAACCAAAAAAAAAAAGGTTGTTTGCAGAGTGTTGAGTTCATTTGATACTGTAGTCTTGGCTCTGCCTGTGTCAGGTCCTCTTTGGCTCTGAGCAGTGTGAAAAGGTGAGACACTCTGATAGGATCAGCCAGAATGACCTTTTCACTTCTCGTCTCTCTTTCTCGTCACCCCTGCCGCCTCTTTCTACTCCCTCCTGGCACTGTTGGCGCTGGGTGGCACCCAAGAGCCACTCGGCCGGCAGGTAGGGTTACAGCAGCCAGGGCCTCGGCTCACATGTTTTAACAATTTCCTCAGTCCTATGTGAAATTATGCAAATATTTTAGTCCAGTTTCCTTGAGTCTGGAACACCAATTAAGAGAGTCTGTTTGGTTTTCATGACAGCTGGTGAGGAGGCTTTCAGACAGGCAGGCCTTGCGCTGGAGGTAAAGGACTCCTATCAAGTAGGCCTGGACTCAGATGGAAGACGTGCCGATGAACAAGAGGCTGTGGTGCACATAGGGGAGCAGTACTGATGAGGTGAGATGGGGGCACAAAAGGGGAAAAATACTAGGATAAAGAGGCTGAAAAATGTGATGTATGAAATGGAGAAGTGATGCTGACAAAGAAAACATAGTGATGACAACAAGGACAGAAAGAGATGAAGATACTGGAGAAGATGAAAGAATGAAGCTGCTAAGAAATTGAGGGGGGAACTGAAAGTGGGATAATTATTTCCCAAAGCTAACGTAGCTTATAGAGAAATAACAGACCCTTGACTTTGCGTTTATTTCGAGGAAATCTCCTGTGGGTGGCTTTCAACACAATGACAGAACGGAGGATTATCAATCTGCCTTGATGATGGTCCAACACTGCTCTTCCAGCAGCAGGTAAGGTCATATCTGCTATAACTGCCCTGTAAAACTCTCACAATAGCAGGAGGTCAAAAACTGAAACTCACCCAGCGCTGGGAATATGGGACTCTCCTGTCTTTCTAATCAGCTCCTGCTCTATGCTCTGCCAGACTTATTTTTATTCTCTCTCCACCTTAAACTTTCTCCCTTCTCTATAAACACTAACTACTGGTCATGTCAGGCAGAGTCCAACACAAGAAAACTTGATCTAAGGTCTAAGAAGGCTATGAAGTCCACTCAACCTCATTGGAAGTTCATTTTTGCTTTTAAGACTTTGCTGGCTCCAGAAATTCTCCATCATGGTGAAGAATTTGATCCAGGGATTGTGCTGTCTGGATAAAAGTTCACTTCGCTCTATAAGGGGAATTGATTGAGGTCACGGCACTAAAGCATCTCTCTCAGTTCAAAGGTGGGCATGAATGTGAGTCCTGAAGAGAGATTCATCTTGGTCAGGGGAAAACGTCTTGAAAGGAGAGCATGTAATTGTTGCAATGGAGCGTGACGGACCATATCGTTATTAAATGGTATTGTTAAAGGAAATAGGAGAAAGAGGTCAAATTTGATGTACGTATTGTGACATTTGAGACCAGTCCTTCACTGATGCTGGTGATAGATATAGGGTTAGCTTTGATGAGCTTATCTATCACCATAAATAATACCATGGAGGTACATGTCATTTGGGGGAATAGGGGGTATTTTACTAGTGTTTATCCTGACATTACTTATATTTTTATAGTAAGATATGGATTTCTACATTTACTTTCTAAAAAAAGCTTTTTTTTTTTAAAGAAAAGAAATAGTAATTTATAATAATAAGAACTCACAACAATTTTAACAATGCATGCCAAAGTTCAGAGATGACTTATCTGTTAAAATAATAGTTCAACATTTTGAAAAATACGCTGATTTGGTTGCTTTGCATGAGTAGATGAAAAGGACACCACTCATATCTGGCAGTTAAAAATGAAGGAACAGTAACAACAACCTGTTGACTTATTATATGGACTTAACAGGTAGCAGGGCTCTGCCCAAAAGTAGGTCTTTTTGTCACTGTGAGGTTCCTTGACAACCAGCATTGACCCTTCCTAAAATTAACAATTTGCATTTTTCAGCTTAATTTTTTTTGTAAGAATTACTTCAAAGTTGATGGCGGGTAGGACCTTGTTACCTTCAGACAGAGGCCAGCAAGCTGTTTCCCACTGCTTCCAGTATGTGCTACGCTAAAATAAGATAAGTCAACTGTCTCATGCTTTTATTTTTCTATATTTTCATCAGACAAATATAACAGCAGTATCAATCTTCTCGTCTATCTTTACTAAATGCAAAAATTGTCTCAACTTCCTGGTTCTTGTTTTGCTTCTTGAGAAATTCTTGCTAAACCCCCTTTGTTTGTGTTTTTCCACATCGTACTCTTCACTCTGTCTACCCCCTTCATCCCATTCATAATTCCTCCCTCCTATTTCCAAACTGTCCTCTCCTGTGGTGTCTCCCAGAGGTCTTAGTGTGGCCGGGCTTTTCTGCTCCAGGTGGTCTGCAGCCAGCCACCTGTGTTGTCTTTGTGACGCTGTCATCTGTCTCCGGGCAGGCTTTGTGGGGTTGCCAGTGTGAGGACAGGCCCAGCGAGCACCGATGATGGAGATAGTGCTTTCTGCTGCTGCTTCTCCCAGACTCTCACAGGACTCCAGTGTTGCCGGACACAAGGAGCAAAGTTTACACCCCCAACAGTCCTGAGGAGGAATCCTGGGAAAAAATGTATAAACTTGTGTTCATGCCTCATTATCTGCATTGTAAGAGTGTAAGTGTGATGTTCTGTTTAAGGACACATACGTGAACATGTTAACCATTATTTATGGTATAGAATTATTGCAGTACATGTGAATTTACTCACTAAATTGTGTATTACCAGTGTATAGTAACAGGAATTTCATTCATCCAGTGAAACAGGCATATAAAAATAATCCACACAAGACAATGGGTAAAATTTAAAAGTTCATTGGTATCACCTCAGACAACATAACTAAAAAAGCTCTTAGCAGTCTCACCTATGTTTATTTGTGCTTGTGTGTTTGCATTTGTAAGTATACATACTGTACATCTGTCTATAACCTTATTTGGTCTAAACCACTGAGACAAAACTTTAAAACACATCACTTTTTGGCATCCAGTGTTTCCCCTGGTTTTGAGCAGAATTTGACACCTTTCTGGCTGACAGGCACTCATCAGAGGGGACAGAGGAGATGAAGACTGATTGGGTGCAGGAAGGAGGTGGTAAGATGAAAAGGATTTAGCAGAGAAGCTCTTCCATACTCAAAGTTGAAGTCTTTCCTCTTTTCATTTCTTATACTATTGTACCATTGATGCTACATATAAATATATGGTACTTTCAATTTTGACGGCATAAAATAAAAAGGATAAAAAGATAAAACCTGTCAGTTGAGCTATGTGATTGCTTAGGTCCAAATATATTGTATGTAATCTCTTGCATATGATTAGAAGCTAAACAAAACACTTGACACTGGGGCAACACTGGGGACAAATGCTCAGGATCAAGCTAATGCATTTTTCTTAATCTCCACTTGAGGGAAACATTATGCAGCTATAACACCCATTTATCTCTCTGCCACACAGATTGAATCACATGTGATTGTTGAGAAGCCAGCAGTATTGTCGGTTTTAAAAAGATGCCATTCCTATTCCAGCAAAGCTGGTATTAGTCATGACTTACAGAAAAGGCTGCAGTGGAAAATACCTTCAAATAGGCTTCAGCAAAGTCATTAAAGCATCTGCAGATTTTTGTTTTTCTGTTCCCTTGATTTGGGAAGTTAAGAAAGTGGAAAATAAATGATGAATTAAGAAAAATAAATTGATTTCTGTGTGGAGGTCATAGTTTAGGCACTTCTTTATTTACCATTACACCATTGGATATGCTCAACATCCCAGGACACCCCCCTCCTCTTTCCCCCCTCCGTTACATATTCAGAGTTTTATTTACTCCTCATCCGGAGGGGAGAGTGTTGATAAATGACGGCGTTGCGCCCTGGGACTCTCCTGTTTAAGGAGCGGCGAGGCGATTTATGAGCGCCCTCTCGCAGGCAACACTGTGATTAATCGACGCCGTCCTCCGTGGCCACAGGCGGGGCAGGGGCAGCCGGCCCTCCACTGTTTGGATAGGGAGATAACATCAAAGCAGCCTGCTGCTTGTGTTAAGAAAATACTGCATTCTGGGTCAGCGCAAATGAATCCAGGAGGAGCTTGAAACTGTTTTTAATGGCATTGCCATCGATATATTATCACTCTGCAGAATCTGAGAGGTCATGGATGACATCTGCAGCTTCCCTGAGGCTATGGTTGACTTTGATGATTTAGCTGTTTATGTTAGGCTACATTTATGAATGGAGTGGATCACAGAATGTGTCGTCAGTGAGAGTTCATAAATGATGAGGCACTAAAAATATTACTCACCGCTAAATACTTTGGCAATAATGAGTGTTTACCAGGACCTAAACCCTCCACAGTTGAAGGTTTAGACTTCAGATTGGGATTTGAAAGTAAGAATATAATGATCCGATCTGTCAAAGTTCATACAAATTTGTACCTAATGAGGACTTAAGGTGTTAGCCTCAGAGATATTTACCTGCCCTGGTGCTCTCCTCCACACCTGCACCATTAATCACAGGTCTCACTGAAGGGTTGGATGCTCCAGGGCTGACACTGCTGCTCTTTTAATCTCTCTCCAAAGTGGCCTGCTCCCCAATGGGACCAAAATCTTTCTTGTTTCATGTTAGACATTGGGTTTTTTTTTTTTTTTTTTTTTTTAAAGTTTGTCCTCAGGAAATGACACTCAATGTTGAAATGTTCATTCTTAACCTGTCTTCAGTGAAAATGTTTCTATCTGTAATCTATAGTACAATTCACACAAACAAATTTAAAATGTATTTGTATTGAATTGTGTGTGGGTTTTGTACTGAATGCATGATAAGTATAGTCGGGTCTGTTCTATAAAGCATGCTTTAAAGTAAAGCCGGCCCGGCCAACGTCTCCTTTTCTTATCTCATTTACACATCAAAATAGTTTCTCTCCTTTCCCATTGTGAGAACACCATATTGCTCAAGACAACTGGGAATTGTTGGGCAAATTTCCGTTCTTTATTTTCTACTTCCAACTGCTTCCCGTGGTTCCTAAAAGGATGCCAATTTAGCTGAATTCAGGCTGAGCTGAAAGGCACACTGTTACCTGTCCGCTGGGGTAGAACCTCTGCGGTTGCTGCCCTTTCCCATGCTTCCACTGCAGGACCTCAACCACAGGCAGACAGAGGGGACACCTGTTCCCTCATAGAGGTTGGCCAGCATCTGAAATCTTAGTGTCGGCCCTGCCTATTGAGAGTGGGCAGCACGATAAGGCCCCGCACTGTGATGGGGCGGATGAAACCTGAGGAGAAAGCAGGAAAGGGGATGCCTATAGCCAGATGAATCTGGTGCAATTTGCCAAAACACAGTGCCTCCCTCCACAAGACGATTACCTACACTTGCAATAGAAAAGCCATTGTGTGGTACGAATCTCCACTTATCTGCGTATTCTTTATCATAATACAGAGATATAAAGGTCTGCCTGTGCTGCAGTAAATGACAAAGTTTAGTGCTGAATGGAGGAGGTGGAATTAAGTATTTCTGTAGCCACTGGTGTAAATCAGCATAATTATAGTCTGGAAGGAAAAACATTGGCCTCTCCTGGAAACACCTTTGTCTCTAAATCATAAATTATTGGCGCAAAAAACCCCATCAAACTCGACACTCTTTGAACTATTTGTGTGTTTTTGGCTCCGCTCTGCCACCATTCATCTCCTAAAGAAACAACAGAGCAGAGAAGTTGATTTGAGACCCAAAAGCAGTGCATGCCCCATTGAAAACACTAACTTTTTAAACATGTGGTTAAAACAGTGGAAGACTGAATGATGAACATGATCCTTGGCTAATTTTTTTAGTTTTTTTATCAGAGTTCTTCACCACTGCCTGTCTTTGTTCTGACGACAGCTCAGAAGCATCTTCTGTAGAAAAAAGTAACATACAGCAATATTTCAAAAACCTGGGTCACAAGGGCAGTGAGAGTTCGTCCAAGAGGTTTCTACATGAGCCCTTAAATGAGCCTCATACTGTCTCCCCCCATCGCGACATATATCAGCCTTTCCCACAGAGGGTGAGTCACCTTCCCCATACCACCTTTGATGTCCTAAAGATTCCAGAGAACAATTTGTAAGCACTGTTGGACCAAACTACAACGGAGCCTCATGCAGGCCCCAGTTGACAAACACTGTGATCTACAAGATTGTTTTAATCCTTCCAACTTTTTTTTTTATAGTTTTTCCCCGACTTCCTTTATTGTAACATCTTAAAATTGCACCCTTGCTGATATGGTTGAGTTGCACAAGTTAAAGCTTAAAATGTCATGCGCCTCAGTACTCAGCTATGCTGAAGATGGACATTGCAAGACAGGATGGCCACCAAGGGGCCATTACTGAGGCCTAGGTCAATGTCTTTTGCTGCCTCCAGAAGCCATAGGGAAATAACTAGCAGCTCTGGTGGAGGGAGTCAGGAGTCTGAGAGGAGCCCAGATGCACACTCCTGAAATCTTCAAAGATTCCTTCCTCTGACTTTCACTATCAAACATATGTGCAATAAGAATGCTTTATATGATGGTCAGATCTGTAAGGGAGGAAAAGTTGGAGTCAGTGTATGATTTACACAACAGCAGGGCCAGGCTTTAAACAACAGGATGCCATTTCTTGAATGTGTGTCTCTAGGAATATAACAGTGGTGATTTTCCAAAAAAGGGGGAAAAAAAGAGTGGTTTTGTTGTTTCCTGTGTTGCAGTCTCTCCAGTGGCTGTGGTTGATGTGAGCAAAGATATTTGAACAATATATAACTAAGCAATGACAAAAATCACAATAAAGTCAACAATTGTCATGCTTTTTTATGTAATATTCCCCAAAATAAATAAGTCATAACTCCTTAAAAGAAAGAAAACATATATTTTCATTTATAAAACAGTCTTAAAAGTCCACTATTGTTTGCCTTAATGCTTTTTATTTATGAATATGGCTTCAATGTGGTCCAGTTCCTCAGTGTGGTTTCTGAAAAGCACAATCACATGTTAAATGTCAGTCTGTGTTGCTCAAAGTCCTGTGTGACAGCTTAATGTGCCTTCCTAATTTATTCCCCCACCCATCCTTTGACTCAAGACTAAAAAAAACCAAAACCCTTTTGTAGAAGCAATAGAAGAGGGTATTATTGGGGACAGTCCGTTAAGCTGTCCTCACCTTTCTGCCTGACCTGAGCTTGCTTGAGATGTTTTCTAGCTGAGGCATCCTTCCTGCTGGAGAAGCACAGGGGAGATTTATGGCCCAACATGTTGACAGGGAAATGTAAGGGCACCTGTCGAGAACTATCGATCCTGGGAAATCTGCAACGAGTGACGTGGTAAGGAGGCATAGGTAGAGTGGAATGAGAAGGTAAGAGAAGGTAAGAGAGAAACAGAAAAAGCCAGTCAGACAGGAGACTGGTTCAGAAAGGAAGGAGAGGGCTGTGCTGTGTGCAGCAGAGGCCATTAGCCTTTATACCACTTGCAGGAAAGACAGAGGAATGATGGGTGCTCTCCTGTAGAAAGAGGAGGAGTGGAGCAGAGGAGGGGCTCTAATAGGATAAACTCCCCCATTAACCCAGGGGAGCTGCCTTTCAGAGATGCTATCAATCCGAGCACACGTCTCCATCATGCCTGCCACAGTGTCGCCACGCAACTATAATACACAAACTCCGGGAAACATCTGTCTATCTTCCAGTCACACAATATGCAAGTCAAATCAGCTGGAGAGCACACAGTATGATTTAATAAAATTAGCTTCACTTGCATCTGGGAAATAAGTTTTATCTTCAGCATTATAAATAAAGCGGCCAAGTGATAGAGGTGGTAATAGACTACAGAGGTTTGGTGTACAGCTTTATTTCTGGGTTTACATCATTCTTATATTCACTATATGTATACTATATGTAAACATCTGCCCAGAGCCGCGGAGCACTTAAGGCATTGTGCCTCTAACAGGCAAAACGTACACTTATTTTCTTAAGGTAAACATCATCTCCATGGCGAGTGTGTTATTTAAAAGGTAACTGACAATGCTCATAAAAGTCCATGTGATGCCATTCTAGCCCCCGATTCAAAATATGATGTAATCAGTGTCTAATTTAGTGTGTTTACTCTTCGCTCGCACACAGTGTAGCTCCTTTTTTGCCAGACATTTAACTGCTGAAAAGGGGATACTTTGATTGCAGCGAAAGAGAAAAAAATGTGAGCGAGACAGAGAGAAAGAGAGTGAAACTGTTAACTCCAATTTACTGTATCAGTATATTTAAGTATTTAGGAAATATGAATTTTGGAGGACATATGCCTTTTTAAATGCCAAGTTATGAATAAAAAACTAGTTGTTTTTTTTATTTTTCTTAGGCAGACAGGTTCTTCACTTTTTCAACGTAGCACCCACTTTGATTGAATAAGCCCCTTACTCTATTGTTTATTGGAATTGTATGAAGAACGAGTGTCTCTGGACACCTTGAGTGGATAACCATATGCCGTCACAGTAGACCAGACGCGCCTCATATTGAGAGCTCTGTTGACCTGGGAATTGTGTGGGAGGTGCAGAGCGGGGGTGGAGGGGCACAGGGGACTTGTGAGAGTTTTCGAGAGGTACAAATCAAGGATTTAACTACTCCAGCGTCTCTCTCCTACTCAAAATGTGTAGGCCCGTGTTTCGACTGTGTTTTTGACTGTGTGTGGCGTTGGAGGCTCACAAATAACTACAGAAAAGAAGGAAGTTATCACGAAGTGCTTGGACGGGTAGTGGTGATGAAGCTCTTGAGTTATTAAAAGTCAAATATATGTGGGACATTTGAATCGTGTGTGGGAGGAAAAGTGAGAAATAGTTTGAGAGACAGACAGATAAACAGATAGACAGAGAGAAAGACAGATATTGTACCAGTGCCATGGGTCTTTATTGGGCCACACATTAAATCAAAGGCAGATGTTCATCCTTTTTGACCAAACCACATCAGCTGTCGCTCTCCTTGTTTCCTTCAGCCTCCCCAATTATTTTTCAAAAGGGACAAACCAAAACCAGCTATCAGTAAACATGCAGACTCAAATTCCATAAACGTCAAGCTACAGACAACAAGCCAACTAGCCTCTGTTTGTATAACTGGGAAACCCCTCTCTGGTTCTGACACAGGGCTACAGCTATAGCACGCTAGTTTGGGGGAAGTGTTATTATGGTTTTACATGCCAGCAGTTCTCCCTCATCATGAAACAAACCCACCAGCCTGTCAAACAACTGTTGCCCTCTTAGGGAAGCACATTGTTATTTGCTCTGTTGAAGTCTTACTTGTGGTCAAATGTTGGTACCACAGAAAAGAGTTAGTTTGTGAATTAGCAATGCAACTGAGCAAAATAAAAATGTTCTTTTGTGATTCATGGTGAACTGAGAATACACAGCAGCGAGGATCTGGGAGATTTTTATGTAATGTGCTCTTTCAGTGATCAAACATTTGCAACTTGAAAATGTGTCAGTCTAAACTAAGGCAAGTGTGGGCCAAAAGGGTCCACATAAAACTGGCAGCAGACTAAAGCTGTTAGATTAGAGGTGAACCTAAAAATCATAAAGCAAAAACCTTTGCAAATCCATTTCTACTTATATTTTCATGGGAGATACAACTTGTTCTCTTCCATTACTTTGATTGCATCTCAGGCTGTATGAAAATGTAACATTTTGAGTGTGCTGCATATTTAGCTCTTGCTGGCCCTAATGGTGCCCAATCAGTTCCACCAGGTCTGTTCCAATGGGGTAGGCGGCCTCTACCCTGATTACACTGAATTGTGGGTATTTCCTGCCTCTAAGCCTCGCATATGGATTGAGTAAGGCAGTGGCTGAGGGACTACCGTTTCTCTCCACTACATCTTCATTTCTTTCTCTCTCACTTTTTTCAACGGAAAAGCAAAACACTTTTGTTTTTTCTGGCTCTGCTGTCAAAATACTGAGCTGGGCTTTGGCTCAGTGTCTGCTTGCATGTAGCCAAGGAAAATCCCATGAGACAAGTGTGGCTAAATGCAGTTTAATCCACATGATCACTATCCGTCTGCGGACTCAACCACACCTATTGCTGACCTATTGCTATGAGGCAAACACATTTTCATTCAAACTCTCTCTTTGCATGTTTCTCTCTTTAGGATATAAATGTTTTCAATACATGCAATGAACTTGTTTCAAAGTCCTGGTGAAGGTATATGTGTTATGATTAGGTCAGATTCACCATATGGGTTGTGGCGGGTTGTGGCTTGTTTTTACGGCAGAGCTCTCATTCTATCTTCGTTAAAAAACAGCAGGGTGGATGCTTTACAAATCCAATAACACTTTATAACATCATCAATATAATATAACCTTCTGGTATATAATGCCATGGTAGTACCTCTAAGTGACAATGTACACATAATTGCATTTAAGGCAAATACCAAGTCTGCCAGCACTATTTTTATTTGTGTGATGTTTTTTATAAGTAAGAATCCTGGGTCTAAGAGACTACTAGTGATTGTATTATGTTATATACCCAGAGGAAATGGCTTTTCTAAAAAGGAAAGAACTAAGATTAAAGAATTAATTGGCCATCAGTGGAATCATATTATATCCAAGCTGAGTCAATAAGGCGACCACTCTTTTGTATTCTTTATGACATTGTGGGTTTTTAACATTCACATGCACTACTCCACCAAAAAGGATTTTCTATCAGGGGCCAAAAAGATTCTGGCATGGTGAAAATCAAAAAAGCTGATGTGTCTCTCAGCTATGGTGTAAAAGCTCGATATGATAACAGAACCCACTGCCAACTTTGGTAAAGTTTAGAATATATCTGGGGCTTTTTACACTACAGCTCACAAACTATAAGAACTGGGTAAAAGGAGAAGAAGAGGTCTCACATTTGGTGCAATTTATCTTCAAGACATATTAGAGAGAATCAACACATACCGAATAATTGTAGTGAGCAGTTTTGGATAACTTCTCCCAACTACAGATTTCCCATACTTTATGCTATCCCACTGGACCGGGGCTTCATGAGCTCTTTTTGTGGGAGATTTTGGCATATGATGCCGGTGCTTGTATGTTTGTATTAAACATTTTTTGGAATGGGCGGCTCATTATTTTGCGCTCCATTCTCAAACATTGGCCATACTTCCTGTCCATTATAACCGCTGATAAAGGACAGATTGAACTGCATTTCAGGGTTTTACATACCTGAAGAAGTATTTGATTTGGCAACCGGACAGCTTTTACCTCAAGGCCATATAATGCTGGAGCAATGAATCAAAATATTTTGGTTGTTATTGCATTTGTGTATTTGGGCAGATGGTCAAGCAGGTCAAACATATAAAAGTCCACCGATGAAAATTAATTACCGAAGGACACATATGGTATGAGGAAATAAGTAAATTAGTTTTTCATGTAGTATATTAAGGATTATTGCTACATCTACAGTGCAATTTTTTTTTATCCATCATATCATTGCTTGTGAGGAAGACTTTGCAGAGTTGTCTAATGGTTTAAGAGCCACACATATTGAGGAGAAAAGTATTTATTCAAATGTAAATGAGAGGGAAATCTCCCACCAACTTTCAAACTACAGATTTTACACTTGTTCAAACAAGTTTACATTTTGTATTATAATCAGAACAATAATATGAAGAATATTTTTCATGAAGTCAACTCCATTATGTATGTGTATGTGTGTGTATATATATGCATATATACATACACACACATACACACACATATATATATATATATATATTACCGATATATATATACACACACACACACACACACACACACACACACACACACACACACATATATATCTATTGATGTACACTTTTTAATTAAATATGGCAGATTGGACATTTAACTGATTGACACTGTTACTCTTATTCTGTTATTGTCTTCATGTTGACTAGCATACATCCTTTGTGCCACTAAGCAAGAAACTGAATCCTTTCCCTTACCAGCTTTATCATTCGTAAGTATCTGCATCTGTCTATACACTGTCTTAAATTGCTTGCTTCATGATTGTAAGGCAGTTGACTGCATACAATTCTTAATAATCTGGTTTGGCATCTGTGTTGTCTTTGTGTGTCCTCAGCTGTTTGAAAAACATTATGTTGTCTTACTTTCTTCTCTGACTCCCATTGCTGTCCTGTGGCTAACAAAAGAGATAGTGTGACACCTACTAAATTACTGGTGTACAGAATGTGATTGATTGACTTGTTGTTGGCCTGCCATGACCACTGGAATGCACCTCGTGTGAAAGGTACCTCCAACAAACACACTGGTGCATACCTACTCAGGTTACCTGAGCGGCACACCAGGTATTATAAATCTCATTATGTGATAAAAAGAGGGCAAGGAGGAGAAAAAAACAACTCTTATTTGAATAAAAACATTTCCTCCTCCCTTTTATGTATCAAAGAAAAATATGTACTTTTCTCCAGGTGTGGGTTATTTCACTTTGCTTGTAATGTGATAGAAGACTAATGCAAAACACCTGAGCTCAAAATGAAATGCAGCATATAATGTAATAAAGTGCATTGTCTGATTGGTTATGGTAATTCTTCATTTAGCCACAATAACCTTAAGCCCAGCCGCCTCAAATCCAGTAAAATTACTTGAAACAGATGTGGCTCTGAGATTCCAGATAGATCTATGAAAAATGTGTCTCGCGGTAGAGGTACCACCAAACCTGGTCTTCATATGCGTAGGAGAGTATCTCCACACAGAGAAAGCATTGGTGCATTGTTATATTTTACTGTATGGCATAAATCAAAAATTATAGAGGTGCTGAGAATAAAAAGCATCTGACATTTTTAGCGTGACAGTTCCGCCGTTCCCGTGTTTAAGTGGCGGTGGGAGCTTTGTGACGCTAGGCCGAGATCTCCTCCTGTTAAGCACACATCCTGTAGGCTTTGTCCCCTGGCAGTGACCTGATCCAGCAGGAGGAAGCAACCAATCAGGAATATATTAGATCAGCTCCGGGAAAAATTAATAAAAATTCTCTCAAGTCAGCCTCACCTACTGTACTGAACCATGAGATTCATACACAAGAGTAAAGGCGTACACTTTATATGCTTTCATCAGAGCGACTCCATTAAACTCCCCCCCTCTCCAGGTTCAAATGATCTATGGGCATCATGATACGCTTGTGGAAGGTGTTGTGTTCCTTACAGCCGACGTCCAGACAAGGGTGGTCTGTGCAACCGGATCCTTTGACATCACAGAGAACATGAAAACATGAAACAGTTATTGATCACAGAGTCCACACTAATCAAATAGCACCCTGCTTTGTTTGAAGTTAAAAATGGTTACAGTGGGTGTTTACCGTTGCACTTCAGGACTCTCAAGCCGCACCCCTTTTAAACATACACAGACAGAAGTGTTATTTGTATTGTTAAATTTACATTAAGTCCATTTTAATTGCATCAACCCACTAAACAGATCTTACAATAATGGGCCTGACAGAGAAAATTGCAATCATCTGTGAAGAGCCTGCGGCGGTGTAATGGACAAACCTGATTAATTTAATCTTGTTGCACTCCATTATGGCTGCACTTTATCATTTCAACAGATGGAGCACCAAGAAATTAAAAAAATGCTCTCAAGGATATGTGGCACTCACCATCTACTTGCATCCCGTTATCTGAAGGTGTGTGGGCTGCTGCGCTGTGCTGTGCTGAAATGAAGGCTTGGACTTGAACCTTTGGATGAGTGCATTTTCAAACCCAAATGAGATTATGTGAATGGTCAATTGATGCAACAAATCATGAGAATTGTCTTGTGCTGTATTGCTGCAGGCTATTAAGGGCTGTCCATCCAATTATATAGTCCAATAAGTTGATATTATCAAAGGAGTACAATGACAATTGCTTTACTATATGGAAGCTACTTACATATGAATGTTGCATTCATTCATCATTCAACTAGAAACTGTTACAATTCTGGAGGTACATTTCCCCAAATACACTGTATACTGTTGTGCAACAGTAATAGTGAATATATACAACCAGTAAGTATTGGGTCCCAACCTTTTTCTTGTTACCCTTTATTAATGAGCAATATCTATCTGCTTGTCAAAGATGGCACAAGTTATGAGGCCTCACGCTCCATCTTAGCCGTACTTGTGAACAAGACCCAGAGAACTCCTTCACTTGGGGCAGCAACTAACTCCCAACCTGGAGTGAGCAGTGCACGTTTTTCTTGCAGAGCACCATGGCCTCAGACTTGGATGTGCTGACCCTCATCCCGACTGCTTCACATTGCCCGGTGGATGTCACAATCCTGACCATGGAACAGTGGCCCAGCTCTTCACCCTAGCAGGGATACTTAAGGGGTCATGAGAGTTTGCACATCCAGTCTACATGTGCTTCGTAGACTTGGAGAAGGCTTACAATCTTGTCCCTTGGGGCACCTTGTGGGGGGTGCTGCAGGAGTATGGGGTACTGGGCTGTTGCTGTGAGCCATTCAGTCCTTAAATAACTGCAGTGAGAGCTTGTCACTGATTCTCTTTCTGATTTTCATGTTCATAATCTCAAGGCACAGCTGGAGGGAGGAAAGTGGGGCCCTCAGGATTGCTTCTCTGCTTTGTGCAGATGATGTGGTCCTGCTGGCTGGCTTCAGGAAATAACTCTGCATGTGAATTTATTTTTTCTTATTTCCCACCTGAGCAATTATCTTAACCCTGACCCCTTGTAGAGGTCCCGACCCTTAGATTGAGAATCACTGAATTAAAGCATCAAATGTCTGATATTTTGATAAATTCCTGCCGGACTAAATAAAACACAATCAAAGCAAAGAAGCATCCATTTAGATTTGAAAACCATTAAACAATCTTGAGGATTACGTAGAGACCTATAGGTGGCGCTCTAGTTCGCATCCATAAGAGAGAGCTGGAGAGAGAGCTCTCTGTACAATGCATCATAATGTGGTTTAATCTAGGAACCACCACCTTTTAATATTTTGGTACTCCAAGGCTTTTAAAGTAATTGAAGTAGACCAATATACAAATCACAAAGGCATATTATAGAAATGATTTTGCATTAGAACAAATTAGTTTTGTCTAAACTTACCTATGGCCCATTAGTTGAGTTTAAACTGACTGTGTCACAAGGAAGAGCAACCAGACATATCAACAAGGTGATTCAGTGTGTAGTTTCCCTCGTGCCTTCTGCATTTGATACCGGTGTGCAGCGCGCGCACACACGCATTGGATATCATGTCAATTCACTGTAACACTCAGACTCTACTACCATGAAACGTTTTTTTTTTTTTTTTTAACAAAACCACGTGTTTTATGCTGGTTTTCCGAATAACTGTTGCATTAGTCTGTGAAATATCTTGCAGCGGAGTGGGAGAGAAGGAGTCTCTGACGGGTCAGAAGACGTAAAATTCATGGTTATGGACAGAGAGACTTGTTGCATGTGTTGACAGCGGTGATACATAAGGTAGGCAGAAACAAGACGACTCCTTTCGTGGTTACTCTGCTTTTTTTAACCCTTTTTTCAGAGCAGTTTCTTCTTCATATCACCAATGTTACAACTATCTATTTGTTTTGCTTGTGTGTTGAGATGACAGCGTGGTGTTGAGCCATTTCCAACATGGGCGGGGACAGCAGCAGTTGATTTGTGTCCCATGAATCCACAGCTGTGCGCAGTGATACATTAAAGATGAATAAATTGTGACGTTCATATGACAAACAACAACTAGTGTAACTTTAATACACTATACACAATGTAGCTTTTGTTTATTTATATTTTTTAGACCAATTTCACATTTTTATTTATCAGGCTGCTGTTTGTTATGTTTACCTGTGGTGTAAAGCATTAGGGTAATTTACTTCGTTGGATTCTTTGATAATATCAGTTAGCATAAATTAGGCTAGTCTTAAAAAGCACAATTTCAACACAGTGTGGTAAGTGCTATACAGTATAGGCTACTCTAGTAAACCTTATCATTCGGAAGACTTAAGAGTGTACATGCTGTCTAACTTCAAAAGCACATACTGTAAGAATAGCATGCTTTCACTCTTTTAGAAATGGGGGTAGGGTAATGCAGGTACAAGTTGCACAGGGGGCATTTATCAAAATATCATTTGCCTTAAGTTAACAGCAGTTGTACCTAGGTTTTACTCTCATTCATTCTGCCTCAGGCTGCAGTCATTTTTCTGTCTAATTATTTCCTTTTTAACTGTGCACCACATTTGACAGTGATGGATAACAGGTTAAAAATGGACATTTTCTCCTCCGTGTATGTTGGATTAACTCAAGCACACATGGTGTTCTTCCCTTAGACCAAAGGACCTTGGAAAGATTGTGTTCCCCTCTGCTTTTCCCATTCAAATATTATACAGTTTGTCTTCATTTTCTTTTGACTTGGAGTCTTTTTCATGATATATCGCTAAAGCACTTCAAAAAGACAGAAGTGTAGGTTATGTCAAAGTTATGCCATCATGATTACAGTCTATGTTGCAGAAGCAGGCCCTCTACCAGTCCGGCAGTACTGAACACACACCTCAGTGATCGAGTGTATAAAGGTGGTGGTTCTGTGATTGGATGTTTTTCTTTGTCTAACCGGACCAAGTTGTCAAATATCAGTAGTAGGATACTTCAGTGGTTAAATGTCAGTTTGAGAAGCTGCCATATTTATGAACCTGGTTAAATGTTATGATGCGGTTAGTGCTTGGTATTGGTTCACCTCTGGCTGGAGGTCACATGCATGGCTCCATGGTTGCACAAACCATGCACTGCTGGAAAATTGGAATAGGGTACACATATGATGTTTGCTTTGCCTGCTACCAGGAAGTCAAAAGTATTTGTGATCAGATAACATTTTATAGTGTATACACTGAAGAGTCCAGGCCATTGTGCATTTTTTAAATTTTTTTTTTACCTTCCAGTGTACAGACATGCGCCATGCATGATCAGTAGGAGTTAGGATTATCTACAAAATGTTCCTTGACTGATGTTACTGTAATCTCAAAACAGTAATTTGTATAATATTGGACGACTTCTTTCACAGTGATTAAATCATCATCTGACAAGGCCACAGTTTCATATTCCCTGCGTGGGATTTCCTTGTAGAAATATCCATTTTATGAAAGATAGAGAACATGGTCAAAATCCACAACACTACAGATGACATATCTATTGTGACTTATGGTTATTACATTTTAAAGCTTTTTCTTTTTCTTATGGTGATCTCATATCCTCTGAATGATTTATTTTATGGACATCTTTATTGACATTGTGGAATATCTTGTTTTGGTTTGACCCAGTTTCTTTTTGGTGCATTTTGTATTTTCGCTCACTGAGATGGAACAGCTGTGACCCCAAGTATCAAACTCAGAATTCATTCAGGTTTTTAAAAGTGTGGTAGCTCAGCAGGAATACTGCAATGTATCATGTCTGCAGCAATGAATAGGACAATTTTCATTCACACATGTACCAGATTCCCTACTGTACTGTACATGTGCTTCACATTTTCTTTAAGACTTGACTTCAGAAGAAAGTTCTCCAGTCTGTTCTCCTTACTTTTGAAGTTACATGCTCCTCCAATTACTGGGGCCATGCAGTCTCCCCTATGGTGTCCTTGGACAGCTCTTTGAGTGCCTGAAAATGTTGCGGACCATTAATTCTGGATTGTCTTCATCTGTTTGCATAATTTTCCCTCCGTAACCATTTTCCTCCCCCATTTTCACAGTCTATGCTCTCAGGTTTATTTTTTTCTCTTTTATAAATGTTTGAGACTTACAGAGATTTCAGTTTTATGTCATTTTTTCAATACCGCTGACAGTTGTTAAAGTTTTACATTGGCCTGTTTTATGGTATATAGCCTGTCAGTTGTGTACTGTACACAGCATGTGTATTTTACAGCCTGTGTGCTGATGTTGCCCATTGAAACTGCTCACCTGCAAGAATATAGGTTTACAGATTGTATTCCACAATATTTTTTTTATTATCTTAGTAATATTTACAAAAATATATAAAATAATAAACAGCGTTATTAAAATTATGAAAACAGAAAATCTATTTTATATATAAAAAATGTAAAAAAAGATTGAGGGGGGAGGGGTTCCTTTAACGTATGCATTTTTTAGTTTTTTCAGTTAGACTAATTTGCTGTCAGGCAGGAGGTTGTTTTTGCAACTCAGGCAGACTCCAGAAATTAATTTATCCAAATAACCAAGTCCTCCTGGGCCATGGAGGTTGGGACACTGAAATGGCCCTGGTAGGCAAAGCTGCCTTTTGAAGTCTGGAATGTTTTGGCTGACTTTGAGCAGGCGACTGGAGTGGAGGGATCATTTTCACTGACCCATGGGATTTTTAACCATTTTCATATACTGAGAACAAAACAAAGTGAGGAAAAATGCCTGAGCTGATTTGCATCGACTTTGCTATCAAAAACTGAGGAGGGGGGTGAGGGGGGAGAAGTGAAACTGATTTAGGGGATGTGTAGTTTTCTTCTTTGCTGGTTTGTGGACTATGCTGGTGATGGTATATAATACCTAGCTGCTGGAAAAATCTGAAATATTAGTGATCCACTCCAAAAAAAGTGAAATTGACATTAATTCATTAATTGTTAACTATTTTCGTTGATTTTCCAAGTTGTTGCTATTGGCTTTAAGACTTATCTATAAATCCAGCCATATAATAAAATACCCATTATTAATGCACTGTGAGGGCTAATTATATGGTCATTAGGACCACAGGCAAAGTAAATACAAGGGCCATCCTAATAATACAAACACCTTGATTGTACACGTCCATTGTAAAAATTCCCTCATTTGGCATAATTTGTTATATCCAGTATAAAAAATAACCATAGTAGTTACATTAATGAAATTAATTCCTATTCAGACTTTAATTACTCAACTAAATGATATGCTTTTATTAAACAAGCCTAAGGAAATGGAAGTGCAGGAAACCAGGCAGTCTTGAGTAACGGGCCACTTGAGTTTCCAGCGTAATAAATAATTCACAAGTCCTGTGTGATGAGCTGCTGAGGACAGAAATCCCTAATGACAGCTTTTTATAACCTATGACTCAGCTGGCCATTATGCTTCTGACATCCCTACACAGACCACATCCCCTCCGCATGCTCATTGCTCACTCTTCTCTGCCTTCGCACTGCTTCGCCTACCGCATGGACAAAAAGGAGTTACGTTACAAAGTACTATATGCATTCACTTAATGAGAGAAACGGAATTGGAAAACATAATAAAATTAAATACTTATATATTAAATTAATTATTTAAAAAAACAACACATCCATTTAGTGAACATTTTTCTAAGAAACAACCTTATATCTTGTAAAAGGTGTCGTATGTATTGATTGTGTAGGGGGAGTCATTTGCAAGAGTCTTGAAACAGATGATATCTCATTTTAACTCACAACAACTATTGACAATGAACCCAATTTACTATGTCTGCATATCATAGTACGAGTATACCAGTCTTTTTTTAGTTCATTCTAACACATGGTCCTTTCACACAATTATATTTCCTTTCTTTTCCTTGTTGTGATAAATGTGAAAAACACAGAAAATGTGAAATTTCAGTGAAAACAGTAAAATGATTTTGTAAATGTGAAATGCTCTGTCTTAAAATGTATATTATAACGTACAATTATGATTATTAACTTCTCTCTATTGTCATTTCTTGCTTTAGGTCCATGCAGGAGAGATCGGGCTAACCTTAACGCCTGTTGCTACTGCTGTGTACGTGTGAGGTAAGAGACTGAATAATTGAGTTTCTCCAGTCTGCTTTAGGCCTGTGACTGATCAAGTGTTACAGTGTTTGATTGGCATAATGGCACCGTACCCCCCCAGGTAAGGTCATTCCAAGCAACATCTGGGTCTATCATGCATTATGCAACTCCCAGTATGAAAGGCAAGGCCTCATATGGTATTGGTTGATATCATTATTGTTATCATTTCCAAACCCCAGCTCTCACTAAGAATAGGTGGTTAATTTTAGATGCAAAAAAAGATCCAATTACTCAGGCCTCTGCTTGTGGTTGTCCCTGGAGTTAGCGCAGGGAAATAAATCTGGTGGCCTTGATTAAGTACCTGACAATAGAGTTAGCACAGCACTAGTGGTTTATAGTAATACAGCGGACATGGGCAATTAGGCCCACCAAGTAATTTACAGTACTGCATGCAGGTGGTGACCTGGTATGAGCTGGGGACCACCTTAGTAACAAATTAAATCGTATAGGCAAGCAAAGTAGCAGCACTGTACGACTTCCAAATAAAGCAAAGTAATCAAAGATTATAAAGAGCTTGGCGCATATTTCAAATTTGCTATGATTTTGTTTTTGTGAAAGGAATAACATATGGCACCGGGTTTTTCAATCCGTAATTTTGTGGAGAATGAATGATCACTTTTATACGTTGTTGATCTTTTTACGTCAGCGTGGACTGTTCTCCTCTCACTGCTACCTATTAATTATGAAATACTGTAGGTCTTGCCCATTTCATTTTACTACTTCTTCCTGCTGAACTTGGTGTGAAAGGCTGCTGTTCTTAAATAGGTGTATAAAAGTAAGAGTGGGGAAAGTTACCCCAGCACCAACTCTCTCTAGCATTATGTCATCAGAGTCAAAAAGGCACGGCTGAAGAAAAATAGCTTGTTTCACACATGATAGACACCTCAACACATGGGGCAAATGGGAGCAGGCTATTTGGCTGCTTTTTTTCTTTTTTTTACTATAGCAGAACACACAGCAGCCTTGTTAAGACATTCTTACAGTACTATAATCCTTGGAAAGGGCCTAATATTTAACCTTTTAGAGAGAAAAGGTTTCTCTCTTATCTTAAAATGTTAACTTGTTGATTTTCTTAGTAAATGATGGATGATTACCCACAGTTAAATAATAGGCCATGCTAATAATGCTCTCTAAAAAAACAATATTTTATACACAGACATATATGTTTAGAATACTTAAATAGTCAAAGGTTCATAAGATCATACTTGTATCATGCTGTGTGTAGAGTAAAGAAAAACAGTGCCCTCTACTGCATGCCAGCCTGCCTCTGCCTTGTCCCCACACAGATTGAAACATTATTTCAGATTTTGCTGTAGTTTACAGTGTGGAGACTGGCACTCTGTGTCTTTGGCTTGTCATCCTCTTGTACAGGTCAGGCACGGGGCTGTAGAGTGGCAGGACCCCTGGAATAACTCTGACCGCCTTGATCCCCACTGTCAACACAATGGCCTTAGTGTAAGCTGATTTCATCAAGGCCACCACAGTATGGTGGTTGCTCTGCTCCCCATGTTGGACCACTGCTGGGCTGGTTTCCTCAGCAAGCCTGTTTCATTTAACAGGAACATGTCCTGCTTAGTCAATGCAGTTTCTTGTGGAGCTCTAGGTGTTTAACTTAGCCTCTTGATTCTGTTTATGGGTGGATCAGAAACAGAAACACATAAGAGCAAAAATATAGAACAAACTACATGAGTTATTAAACTTATGAAAAAATGTATCTCTCCAATCACAAATAAGTCTTGAAGTTTGGTACATCGATGTATTACTATTGCATATTTCTTTTGAGCATTGGCTACCAAGAGAGTTCCTTCATTAAGACCATTATTACGCTACATGTCTGAGTAGGAAGGTCCATCTATTTTTGTGTGTGTCATTCATTCATGACAAACGCTCTGCAAATAGGGATGAAAGCTAATTGGCATAAACTCCAATGATGTAAGCAGCACCGCAGCACTAACAGCTGTGTGTGGTCCACCGATGCTTGCACAGCTATTTTAGAACTCACATGCAAAATAAATATACTGTCTAATTGTGCTACACCTGCAGTGCAACTCGGTCTTGAAGACAGATGTAGAACATTTTGCTTGTTCCCTTGACAGAGAAAAGATAAGTTTTGTTGAGCTCAGCTATTATTTCTGTGACCTCCTGTCAAAGCTAATCTATGCACACTTATTACTAAAATTTTACATAAATGAGGGTTAGGGGTAGGACAATTATCACACGTTATTTCTCCCCTTCTGAATTCAAATTCATAGTAATACTTGAAGACAAAAAAAAAGAAAAGAAAATGCTTCAAACATTTTATAATTATGAGTGTTATGTCCATTCACTCAATAAGGAAATGTCCCACAGCTTATTTCAACAGTTGCAAGTGTGAACTCACTGGACTACTATAACAATATATAGCATTTCTGCTACCGATGTTTAATCTCTCATTAGCCTTTAGGTGACATGAAACAGCATCAACCTCAGTCTCGTGTTTGCCAGTCAGAGGCAGGTTGAGTGACAGGCACAGAACAGCACATCCCTTATGTAAACCCTTCCTCTACCACCACGAAATTAGAGTGGCTGTTGCTACACACTACCGCCTCCTGCTTCTACACAAATGAGAAAGTAAGCACTCCAGTTCAGAAGTTCACATTTTGGATGCGTGCCGGAACTACTTAAGGCCGGTGACGTTTTTCAGAGGAACAGGTGGTCAGAGTGACATAATTCTGGCTCACTGTTTAGATCCTTAGAAATTAGGCTCCGGTGCTCCAGAAGGGTTATTACTCTGTCAATATGTATGAGCGCAACTTTATCTGACCTGTTACTAATGTAAACTTATAATCAGGGAAAGACAAAATAACGTATCTGGCATGAATACTTCGTAGCATATACCGTACTAGCATATATGTCCACAAACAAACAAATCACATATATGTGCACCCATCTTTGACGTGTCTCAAGGCTTGGCTGAGAAAGCTATTTATTCACATACACTGTTAACTACTGGCATGTATGTGTTCGAATGGAATGCCATTCAGAATGCAGAAAATATATTTAGTTCTCGCCAACAGACAGCAAAAGGCACCAGTGGGTCTAGCCCCTGTGTGAGAACAGTTATTTCTGTCGCAGTATGGACTTTCAATTACTGTAATCCGCTGCTTGACTCCTTCAAGAACATCAGGGCTGATTAACTGATATTTAGATAAATCTGATGCGTCACCTACAGTGCATATCATAAATGGACATAGCTGTATTTTTGACTATAAATTCATTTATTTTCTGTGTATTTTTCTCTTTATTTAGAAAGCCAAATGAAGGTGTTAGGTTGGAATATAGTATACCTTTTATGGATTTATTCTGGTCTTGTCCGCTGCCTCTTTACCTCCATCTACACTTTATATATAAATTATATAAGGAAACAGGAAATATAATATAGAATATCGATAAGAAATGGTTGCATCCAAGAGTTATTGAGAATTGAAAATAGTACATAGTGCAATTAAACTGTTTGACAGATTGTAGGTATTATGAGTTTTTTTTTAAAGCCATTTAATAGGTAGGTGCTTATAGACAGTGGAAATACCCCACAGCTGCAGTGTAGCTGTTGCTCCATATGTGATCCTCCTGTCAGAAAACACTCAAACTTCACCACCATGCAGACTTACTGTACAGCACTCTCCACCGCAGCCATGCAGACATCAGCTGTCCAATGCACCATAAATCCACAGATGTTCTGCTTTTACTTACAATTCCATCAATTTAAAACATTTTTGACAGCCTATTAGTGATTACCATGCAACTATGTCATGTATGCTAATGATGCATGGTGTAACAGTGCATTTCTTTAAACTGTTTTAATTATTATTGACATTTAGAGTCACATATAAGTTCTTGGTAAACTAAACATTCTGGATGTTTGTATTTTGGGAAACCCTGTGAGGTCTGTTTTTATATTAGGTGGAGGTTTTACCTAAAGCTGGGAAAATCTAATGGCAAAGCCATGTGATTCAACAGGGATGAACTGAGAACAATGCCCAGATAAGTGAATTACCTACATGGTAGGAACACACAAGGGCTGTGTCCTGAAGCTATAGGCAACTGGCAGGCTTACTGTTTGTATTAGGAAACAGTTGAGCAGCTCCTGCAAACACAAGTTATCCTGTTTAATTGGTGTGTAATTCCTGCAGTTGTCATATATGTCTGTTTTCCTTGCCCTATACAAACAATAGAGGCTAGTGTGAATGGCCATTGAGTGGTTAAGTGGAGGCCTCTCTAGAAGGGCAAATAATTGGTTGTAGGAATTGTGTAAACATTTCTGAACCTTTAATTGACAAAGTCGCATTGTTCATTTTGGAAGAGGCTGAATGACAGTCAAGTGTACTGAATTGTCTCTGATTACTTTTATTCAAAATGTTGAAATTAATTTTAAAATTGCACTTAAACAAATAATTTGGTGTAAATCAGCCAACTAATTTGATTAACCAGTGCTGCACTTATGCAGCCTTTATCAGCTATAAAAACATGAACTATGAACTCACCCAAATAATCAGTTTAATGTTGTCTTTTTTAAGTTTTATTTGATGGCTGATGTCTCACAAAATCAAGACCACCTGATTAGCCGGTAAGCATAATGATTAGATTAGGCAATAGACATTAATAATTATAATTAAGAAAATAATCTCGCACAACTTGAAATGTAATTTTGTTTGCTAAAATATCACAGAAAACAACAGCAGAAGTCACATGACTTCGTTGAAATATTATTAAAATACATAAATGAATAAATAAATTATTAATATAGAATAATATAAATATTGTTTTAGCATTCTCCACATTATTTTAGCCATTTAAGACTTAATGACATGTTGGTGAAATTCAGAAATGTGAGAAGAATTTAGTAATCACAACACTAAAGATGTAATACTAATTCTTGGTTGGGAAAGCTAAATTGAAAGCTGCTGGACAGCACCACCCACAGCTTAGATATCATCCAGTTAATGGAGTAGTCACACAGACTTGATGCTTAAGCATGTTAAAGCTTAAAAAAATAATTATGCACTCTATAGTCAAAGTGACTGCCATAAGGTATCAAACTTTCACACATTTAATTATGGGTATTAAATAACTTTCACTGATACACAATATTGGTGTCTGTGGTGCTGCATTAAGTGATTCATTTGAGGTATTGTAAGCAAGCATGCTATTTAAAAGAAAGAATACATTTACTTGGCTGATGTATGTTGAGCACAATTTGATTTGGAATTAAATATGAATATAAATTAAAACAATCAATAACATTTACAGTATTTGTCATTGCAATTATCTAATCACAGGAACAAAATCCAGCTGGTCTGACTAAAATGATGTAAAATAGATTTAAGTCATATATCTCTGATCTGCTGCCATTAGTGAACAATACCTTCACCTCCTCTCTGTACTCAAACTTTTTAAATGTCCTGGAGGAGTTCTTGTTCGAGTCCCAAACCTACTGAGATCTCTAATGAAGGCTTTACCTTCCAGGCAAGCATATTTCTCCAAATGACAGTAATTTACATATGATGTATTTAGAGAAGAGGAGGGCAGGCTAATTCTATTTAGAGATTTTCCTTTGTTTTAGGAGTCATTAGCAGCTAGCTCAAATCTAATTTTTACAATTTCATCAGGCCATCTTGGAAAGCCTCTGTGAGCTCATCAGAGAGGAGCATTTATTGCTAAGTGTTCTCTATTGCATTAGCACACAATAAAGCGGCCAGGGACTGCTACAGACGTTTATGTGGAATCCAGTTAACACTCCGCCAATTCGTTTTTTATTGGGACACAATCAATTTTTATTCATTTTAAAGCCAGAATGCTTTCTTTCATTGTGTGCCTGCCCCAGCTTATTATGCCCTAAACTAATTACTCAGTTGTTTTCACAAAATGCTAATGTTTATGTTAAAGATTTCCTCTTTGAAACGCAGACACGACATATACATAATGTGAGATTTTGTATTCAAATATAAGTCTGTCACATATGTTCTTCATTACCACACTCTTCACACATCGCTTTAAGCCTAATAATTACATTCATTTAATTTATAAAACAGTGAACACATTGATTTTGAAGAACTGCAATAAGAGTAATCAAATAACAGCCCTTGAGTTAAATTTGGCCCTGGACCAAAATCATTTGGCCCCCTTTTGAAAACCCTACATTGGGCTACAATATTACTTTAGTTAGCATGTTTCAAATATCTGCAGACAGAAAAATAATAAATGAATGCAGGAAGCAAAATGTGTCACACTTTGTGTCATTCACACAGCTTCCATGGTGCTGAAAAGAGATCAAATAAACTAACCAGTGTCTCTTAAATTCCAGCAGGAATAAAACAAATGAGTATTATTTTAAGAAAGGAGATGTCAGTTTCTTTGATATAAGATACAATGGCCTGATATTTATATATGAGTAAACACATTCCTTTCCAATTATTCACCATTAAAACACCATTAAAACATGTATATGATGCATCATTCTTTTGCATCAGTTGACTCAGTAAAAGTGACATGACGTGTTCCATTTGAAGAAGATGTGTTGGCTTTGACTGAAGCCCAGCTTAATGATAGAAATGTATTATTTTTGTTATCATAATTATTATTATTTTTAAGAACAGTACCCCTAAATATAGCTTAGGATGCAGAATTGGTCAACCTTTCAACTACAAGGTCAGTCATGTTTCCAGCATAGGTATTATAATTATTGCAACAAGCAACCCACTGTTACATACCTAGTATGCAATCAGGAAGGGTTAAACATAATGTCATTTTTGAGTTTGTTAAATGTCTTAACCCAGTAGTTATGCATGATAGTTTCTTTATTTTTGAGTATCATTTGTATTCAAAACTTAAAGCTGCTATTTATTTTGATGCTTGTTTGAATAGCTGAAAATTGATCCATTGTGTGGCAGAAAAGTAGCTTAAGTCGTCTCAATGTGAACTAGATGTGTGCATCTTCACTGCGGTGTGATAATTAGAGCGCTTAAGTGCTTCTGGAGACAAGACAAACCCAGATACCCTCTTCCTCTTCAGCCCCTCCTCTCATTCACTAAGAAGGTCCTTAATGGCTCCCATTTGACTCCGATATCATTTATAGTTTGGTATCAGATGTGCACCTTGTACCCTTCACCATTTGCACTGAAGCACATTTGACCAGAAATGTAGGCAACAGGCGTCAAGTTTTACTCTTTTCCCTTCATCCTTCAACCTCTAGCCCTCTGCTGCCTTCCCATCAGTAAAATGCGCAGGCATCCTCTCTTTGGTATTGCATTTCAATATGCACAAGCACAGAATATTCGAAGTTGCTTCCTCAAATGACCATCAGTGACATTGCTCGGTGTACAGTATGTACACACATACAGTGTGTGTGTGTGTGGGGGGGGGGGTTTCCATATGTGCATGCAGATATTTTTCTATTTGAGTTTTGAGATTTGTCCTGTAGTGGGCTCTGGAATGCTTTCAACACATTGATGGGATGACAAGTTATCATTGATCTGCCCTTACTTAGTGGGATCCATTAAATAATGTATGGGCTCCTGTGCATTATCAGGGCACTCTCCTGTCCTCTACCCATTAGAGGAGTAGGGCATGGGGCCCTAGTGGCTCCAGGCCCTCAGAGGTCTTCGGGGTTTCATTTAATTAAATTATCCTATAATGAAAACTCCCATAATGAGATTAATTTTAATTATTTATCAGCGGCCGATTTGACGGAGAGGCAGCATTAATTATGCATGAAAGGGCTAAACATTTTTCAATTCATCACCTTTTCCTTTTGTTAAAGGTGCAATTTATTAAGTGCTCTGCAGCTGCTAGAGGTGATGGTGGTAAAGATATGGACGACCAGGCCCAGGGGTCAGTCAGAAGGGCTGCTGAAGTGCTTGACTGTCATTTGATAATGTGCATTTTATTGATAAATAAACATCCCCACAACACATGTGGTATTATGCATTCCTCTGATGTTTTAAAATAAATGAATGAATGTCTTTCAGAGGATTTATCCACACTGTGAAAAGGCATGTCACAAATGTCCCATTCCTTAAAAATAATGTTATCAGTTTTTTTATGCTTGATGGATTTTATATTAATACCTTAAGGCAGAGACATAATCATAATTATGCCAGTAATTCTCTTCTGATGTTTGTATATCTCCATCAGGTTGGCATGTTGATTCCCCTTGTGTGTGCACATTAGAAGACTTTGGTGGCTGGCCAACAGAATAGGGGAAGATTGTCGACTGTCACACAGTGTGAAACTGTAATTAGCTGGCATTGAAGTGTGCTTATTTGAGTTCCCGGGCAGGAGAGATAGTAGTACAATTAAGACGTGTAAGCCGATACATTGTTGAAAACAATTCTCTTTTGTGATTTAAATGAGCACTTTTCAGATCTTTGTAACTTTTGTTTTAACTGACAGAAAATCTGCAAGCGGAGTGGCAGAAGTGACTCGGGGCAGGAGACAAGAATGTCATTGGGATGGTGAGCCGAGTGCATTTATCAGGCCTTCATCAATAGTTGATTAATAATTCAGGCAGAGTCTGGGGCTTCTTTGGGGCAGGGTTTCAGCTAGCTTGTAATTTTGTAAATTGCATAGTCATCATGCAATTGATGCAGGCTTCTCTGAGAGTCACAGCTGTGACTGCTGGGTTGCCTATTAGATTTTATCTGCAGGTACAGGAGTTTAATCCAGATGTGGTAGAATTGTTCTGAGCTATCCACAAACAATATAAAGACAGTTGGAAGCACCTTGCTTGCCAGAAAAAAACAAAAAAACATTAAAGCTCCTGATGCACATAAATGATTGAAAGCAGACACAGAGGAAGAGATAAACATAAACGGATGTTGTGTAATACACAGAAAGGCAACACGTTTTGAGCTCAGTTTATTGGGCACAATTGTAGTCAGATCCCATCCATTGTTTTCTACTTTAACTTGGCAATAGAATGAACAGCTATTGAACATTCGCGTCTAAAATTGAAATCAGTATTCTAGTACGGCTTTTTGTTAAACCAAATTTTTTGACAAATTCCACCAGATACTTCCCCTGGCTTACAGAAAACAAACAGCCGTCTCTTTCAATTGTTGAGTTGTTCGAGGTGCCTTGGCCCAGGTGCAGTTTTAGCAAAACAGTCTGTGGCCAGTGAATGAGCAAAGCCCTCAATTACTCAAAGCCAGCTCTCTGATAACTCCCATTCAACAAAATGGACCCTCTAATTGCCCTGACCAGTATTACCTGTTCTGGGCACTATTCTTCCACATTGTTTCCTAGGCAACTGGAAGTTTTTGTGACCTATAAAAAGTTGCTACTCCTGTAACTGATCCGAGGCTAGGTGGTTGGTTGTTTCCATGGCAGGCTGCTGAGCTATTTATAGGCCTATCTAGCTGGTACTAGTACACACAGAAAACATTACTAAAAATCTCATTCATTTATTTAGGAGAAAGAAATTCTCTTTTGCTTTGGTAAACTAAAAGTCAACTAGAGAATTGACTACTTGTTTTGAGAACCAAAAACACCTGGGAATTAAGCAATTGAGTCACCAAGACAAGAGGAAGAGGGCTTCACACTCTCTCCCTTGTTTTCCCACTTTCTTTTCCCCCCCTTAATGCAGAAGCGGATCCTTGTAACAAAACGTAATGTTTATTTTGGAGTCAGAGGCAATGCCCTGGATGACTGGAATTTCTTTGGTGTGGTTCCGTTTGTGTTTTCAGTAAAGACGCGCAGAGCTGCTGGTATTGATGAATCATATGTTCATCATCAGAGGTCTTTGGCAGTTCAGCACGTCTCCTCTCACCATGTGTGCCTTTATCAAGAGGTTAATCAAGGGAATCTTCCGTATTATATAATTTATCTCCGATTCACATGGTTGAGAAGATGTATTCATTATCAAACGTGTCAAAAGTTCATGATGAGATATCCCTTCAGGCAATTGGCAGCGGTTGCAAACTGAACTCAAGTTTCAAAATCTCAAACTTATAGCTTATAGTTCTTTATTTTTTCTATTTCCTGTACACTGTTTTGTCTGTTCCATAGTTGTTTCCTCAATGTAGAATCAAATTTGAGTTCAGAGCCTGTAGCTGTTGCATACACCATATGAAAGTTTTGAGTCCACAGAGAAGATTTAAAGATGCTATGCAGTAGATGGAATGAGATGGAAGAGATATCAATGGGAATCTATTTAGTTTATGGACGAGATACACTAACTTAACTAACAATAAATCATTCCTGCCTTTAAAGCTTTCTAAAGCACATACATTTGACCTGTCAATACATTTTCAGCTTCATGCTCACTCTTAACACCATTGTTGTGGTTACTTATCTAAGACAGTCTATTTGTCTCTTCCACTTTTGAAATGCACCTTTTACTGTACTATCTACCTTGTGATCATGGTTAGATTCCAGTAATGGTGCTTCACAATATATATAATTCTAAAAAAGAAACAAAAAGTTGCCCAGAAAAACTTTCAGCAGCAGACAATTAATGGAAAGAGCACTCTCAAGAGCACAGGCAGACAATTAAAATTGTTGTACTCAATTTTGAGTTGTAGAAGGTGGTGTTTTTGTCGCTTTTGATGTTTTTTTTCATGTAGCAAAACAGCCACGTGAGTTAAATTCTTCTAAAGCAGCATGCATTTAGAAGAGTCTGTTATAGTGAGTCAACAGAGAAATACTGTACTCCAACATGAGGCTTACTGCCATAGAAAACTGTAAAATATGAGACTGTTTTTCCTCAGATCACTTGTAAGCAGGTCTAGCTAGATGAGATAGAACATATTTTCACACAAGTACAAAGGGAGAGTGTGCTGTAAGGAGTGCATTGCAAATTCCATTTCCTCATAGAGGAAGTCACCTTTTAGCGGGGCCACTGCTGTTCCGAACACATCGAGGGGAAACAAACATGGAAAGTTGGCATATCATTTAGTTCAGTTGGTTCTATTGATGTTTTTTTTTTACAATGATATGTTTGTCCAAATGAACCCCATTAGGAGGCTGCAAAGTCTGAGATTTCAAGGAGGTGGACGAGCATTACAATTAGACAGGATCTGATAGAGAGAATTGGTGTTTACATTTAATGAAGTACTGTTGTATTTGTTATTTCCTCCCAGTTTATAACCCTCTGTTAGTGGTCTCCTCACTTGGATAATGCAATCTTTGTTTTATAATATGTAAAGTAACTTAGACAGCTCTTCCTGCTCAATGGATATTGATAGTGCAGCAGTAGTGCTCTAGTAAAAACAATAAATGAAAGGCTGTCTCCCTCACGCATAATGACTGCAGTGACAAGTACCAGACACATGTACAGAAGTCACCAAGAGGTACTTCTCAGTAAGGTATTAGCATATACACCAGCACTCTTCTCTCATAGTCATGAACTGTGATTATCCCATTAGCTATTTTGGAACATCTTGTCATGCTCTATGTCCTTCTGACACAAGCACGATCGGGGGAACCTACTAGTTTACACTGTCCTCAAGGCTGTGAAAAATTGTGCAGCTCAGCATGTTTCCTGCTGTTCTATAAAACGAGTGACATTTGGTGTGTAGATAATCCAAGCTTCGGCTTTTTTTAAGTGCACACGCAGAAGGAGGCAGGGAAGACAGATAAGCCCAGCTGTTAAGTCTGTCCAGGAGTTAAAAATTACTGAAAACTGGTGTCCAATGGCAATGCACATTCATCACTGCAAATACCCCTGCTGTGTATGCTTGCACTTGCTTCTTAGAGAACAAATGTGGATGTAGGTTAAATATAAAGTTATTTTCCGGTGTGTAGTATTTCTGTTTTATTTATGTGGGATAGCTAGCTGATTGTTAATACCCCTGGCTTAAATAGCCTTGTCTGTGCTCTTGTATTGCCCCTTGGCACACACAGCCCCACAACTTGAATGTGGAAGCATATTCTGTCAGTGAGACAAACCACTGGCTTGTACAGCACTGCCTCTTTTGTAACTGTATTTAGTCACTAAGCAGAATGGCACGGACCCAATCTAAGTGGCTTTCATCTGGCCAATTCAAACAGACGTTTGACCCCAGACATTTGCCTAATGTGTTTTTGTTATGTGGACTCCTGGCTTCACAAATGTCACAGTGGCTGGACTAGTGGGGGTTTGGTGAGTGACTAGGGGGTGGGTGGAGGAGGGGGCTGAGGGAGTAAGCCTCAGGCAGAGGGGGTTGTGAGGCAACTTATGTCTATAACCTCTGCATTTTGTGCTCTAACCCATTGGGAATTGGCGGTGTGGTGAACATAAGTTTCTAGTGATGGCCAACACCCCCCACTCCCACCCCTCCACTGCAAGCCTGCTGATCAGTGGCCTGCCCCGGCACTCTGCTGACCTGGGCCCAACTGGGCAGGCAGCTGTGGAGGAGACGGGGAGTGCCACATTTCTGGCCGCCCGGGTTGCACAAATCAGAAGCCAGTCCCAGACAGTTGGGGCAGCCCTGACAAATGCTGCCATTAAAGGGGTGCTGACAATTTATTACCAAACATATTGGTATTTTAGGGTGCAGCTGATTTAGATTTAGTAGAATTACTGGCTGAGGCTCTGGGACTTTAGAACTGAACTACTTATCTGGTATTCCGGTTTATTGACACAGTCTACTTACTGCCCCTCCTCTACATACTTACAATGACTGATATTTGCTCATCTTGCCAAGTTATGGTTTTGTTATCAGATTCCTTAACCGTTGTATTCACAATCAAAGTATGCTGCTAAGCTTTGGAATCCAAGCAGGGACAAACTGCACCACTGAGGTGAAGCTTTATCCAACACTGAGTCCAGTGCATTTACGGGAAATTCATATGAGAGCATTTATCCAAACTGATGGAGGCAAAGGGCTGTCCAACTTTCAACTAGATGACACAATACAGTTCAATAGAAGAACAATGACCAAAGAGAAACTGGACATTTGCTTGCTATATAGATGAAGCACATCTAAATATGACTATATTAATATAATTGCCTTGTGGATGTGCTCATATCACAAAGACCAGCCAAATTATTATTGTTCAGTACATATGCTGTCAAAAATAGTTATATTGATAATAATCTCTGGTATAAATTAAACAGTATGCTATTTAATACTATGATGCTGATGATAATACAGCTCAAATTTAGTCTGTTAAGTGAATTTAAAACATTTAATCACTGCCTTATAAAGTTATGCAAGCACAGTTTTTTTGCCACACAGTTTTCATCTATTGAGAATTACATAAGCCAAGTAGTTGGTAGCCAGAAGGATCACTGAACTACAGGAAATTTCAGATGACATTAAACTGCCTCTAAAAACCATTTGACATGAGATGTAAAATTTAGAATATTCTGCAACTACACGCACTATTTTTTCCCCCTCGGATTTATTCAAAATATGATTTTGTTGGAATGTTTGGGAGGAAATGTATCGGTATCAGAAAAGTTCCCCTGTTCTCCAGTTTGTAAATTGTACGCAAAGATCAGTGACCGCTTCACAAGTGATGTGGTCTAAGGTGTCAAAAGGGATTGTGTTGATGTCTTAGTGGAGGCAAAAACATTTACTTTAAAATGATGCTTTATGTAAATCCATATCAAACCTTACTTTACGGACAAAGTTAGTTCTCATTTTAATGAACAAAATCGTATTCTAAGAAATACCTGAATCTCTGTATTTATGAAACAGACCTAATTTATGTGCCTTATTTAACTACATTTGCTCTTCTCATTTGCCTTATCTTTTAACGTGCTATATATTCTAAGTGTAATGCCCGTGCATGGTGATAATTCGAAGTGAAGCTGTAGTGATGTCTCATTTTGAGTAATAGGTCTCTAAAGTGTGCTTGTTTGGCTTTTTTGGGGCCATTGGAGAGCAATAAAGTGTCTGTCTGAGGATTTTTTTCGGGGTCCTCATAGACTCTCCCCAGGTGTGCCTCACTGGTCATAAAGTACAACTTGTCTCTCATAGTATATGTACAGTAAATGTGTCAGATTATTTAACTAAATACTACTTAGCATACACTGTTATTTTTACCACAACAAACACAAAATATAGACATTACATTTGGAAATACTGAGAATTCTTTCTAAGGGGCTGCCCAAGCTATAGTGCTATATTTTATTTCACTCATCATACATATTTAGCTTAATTCAAAACATGTTCTCCTTGTTTTGTTTGGAACTAAGCTGGCTGTAACAATAAGGTCACTTTGTTAATTTAAGTTTGTGACGTCCACTGAGGTTAACCATTTCCTTTGTTCCTCTCTTGCTGTAGAGGAAAGCTCCCATGTATTTTCATGTTGAGGTATGCACAGTGTTTACTTTTATCACTGCTCCTTGGTGAGGCAGGCCAACCTGATGTTTATGTTTATAAGGAATTCTGGCTTCACTCGGAACTTTCATTCACCACTTGAAAGCACTTGACTTGCTACTAATTTACCTTAAGAGACTTCAAAATTATCTGTCTGCACTGTCAAAATCTTTTTTGTGGCGGCAACTTATCATCAAAGATTTTCTTTAGAATTTAATGAAAGCCTGGTAG
The DNA here is from genome assembly GCF_963691925.1 of Scomber scombrus. NCBI lineage: Eukaryota > Metazoa > Chordata > Actinopteri > Scombriformes > Scombridae > Scomber > Scomber scombrus. The sequence continues at coordinate 13,011,545 of NC_084989.1, forward strand.
ATAGAGGGGTTAATGTTATATTGTATATGTTTGGATTGCACATGCAGAAAGACATCTCAAACTTAAGATAACTTGCTTTTGGGCCTCAAACTGTGGGTTACATTTTGTTTTTGCTTTGATTGGTTTAGCTGTCATTGTTGCTATGCAAGCTGCTTTTAAGTTAGTATTACAGAGTTCAAATGAAAATACAAGCAGTGGGGATGGAGGAGGAATGGAATAGTATTGAAAATTATCTTGAATTTCCCTTGGTCATCAGTGCTGCTTTGCTTTACCAAGGATATGTCACTCTGTGCAGCTCAGTTATTTTCAACAGGAAACTATGCACATTAAATAACTCAGGAATATCCAGTACCTAGCACTTACAGAGCTCTTTGACAAATTGCCATCCAGCAACTTTAATGTCCCACTTGTGTCAGGGGCAAGACTAGGGGTTTGGAGGTTTGTATTTTCTCTTTAGTCAATAGGTGAACACTTCACCTGGTAATGCTTGTGTAAATATATAAAAAACTGTTATTTTATCCAAAGTTATCCCAAGTTTAGATTTCCCTTCTTGGGGGAAGGTTGTAAGTGTAATGCTCTGTGCAGATGTATGTCAAAAAGGGAACTTGATCCTCCCCAATGTGTGACATTGTATAAACACGTAGTAGCTCTACCCAAACAAATTTGCAGCATATGCATATGAAAATATTGCAACTGTGTCACCGGGGTGTTAGCATTTCGTTTCATCTGTACCATTTGATCCCTTGTCACACCATTTTTGCTGCTTTCACACTGTTTATGTAATCTTTGTCAGGATAAATAAACTCTTAAACACCAACATGTTCTTCTTTGCAGAACAACAGAAGGAAAAACTTACCACAGCTTAGGATCAAAAACTTTCCAAGTACTAGGATTCCATTTTGATGTACATTAACCCCCCACGCCTTATCTCGAAAACGGAATCAGCCATTTGGAAGTGAATCTATTTTCATGCGTGTGAGAAGCTGAGTGGATAACCTGTTGGCAGTGGTGGACAGTGCAGATCTCTCTTCGCCCTAAATTGCAGGCAGGGATCCCTGCAACCCCACATGAAGACCATTGAGTCCCATCAAGATAATCCTTAATAAAGAACGGCTTCACATTTAATCTTAGCTAACTTCTCGAATTTCTTACTTGATATAGTTTTTGGCAAGTGGCGTTTTAGCACTAATGTCAGTTGGACACTATCAGTGCATCTTTTGTTAAGCTTCCATTTGGCAGATGTAGATAGTTCCATTAGGTTTTCAAGTTTTTATAGTTGCAGAATAGACTATTTTATTGTTCGAATGTGTGCATCAAATTAAGTTACCCTACCCTTTGCTGAATATGTCATAGTGCCTCTTAAACTGTAGTATTTTGTACATGAAAATATGTCTTGTCAAATGTTAAACAAAAGCGTTCAGCAATTTGTGAAAATGCATAATTCTAAAAATCAGCAACTCAACGTCTTGTTAATTTACATTTAAAGTTAAACCTGCTTCTCATGAGATTGTTTGCGTTAAACATCATTAAATTTAATACTGTGGAATATCAAAATAGCAAAGTAATCACGATACATCCCCAGTAGAACTAGCTAGGTTGATTGGAGCCTTGATTCGAAACATACCATACAGCAATGCATTCAGCTGAGGAGTGCGGGGAAAATCTGAGTTTTGTCGCTGAGACATAAACAACTCTGGATAATTATACTGTGCAATTTGAAAATAACTCACTTGCAAAATGACATCTCAAGCTAATTTTATACAGCTGCTTATTGAAATAGAGAGCGACAGAGTAAATGCAGTAACTCAATTGGCATGTGTACCCCTCCACTATTAGAAATAGTTACTTGAGAGTCCCCAAGCATCTATTAGTCACTTGAGTTATAAAGAATCTGTTCAAAGTGCAATATATTTCATGCACAGATATTGAAACGTGATCCTATGGATTTACCTGTGGGCAGTTGATTTGGAAACGGAGGCAGCACTTGCATTTCCAGCACGTCCACATCATTACTGCAGTGTATTTAAATCAGGAGCAGTGCAGCTCGATTCTATTTCTGTCAGCTCCTTGTTGACTGCTGCTGCAGAGGTTGGGTTTGTGTTGACCTGCTTTCAGTACGGGTTGTGAACTTTATAGCTATTACAATTTGACAAATGTAATAGCTCAATAGTTGGTTGACCTCTTGTCATATAACAAAATGGTTCGAAATGTGCTTTTTTAGTGCCACAAATCACCATTTTTATTCCTTATCATCACCCACTGACCAGTTGGTAACAGAGACATACAAGCACTGCATACACAGGCCAACAACTAACACAGTATACCATTCTTCTAGCTGTGTGTGTTCTTCTTCTTTCAACACTTCTTTACCGTAGTAAATGTACGGTTTCCTCTTTCTTGGTAATCATTTTTCAGTATCACAGGTGGTATTTCAGTCACGGTTTTATTTTGAGGAAATTAAGTAAATTTGAAATGGTTCATTGACCTCCCAGCCATTCATTACACAGAATGGATATTCTTTTTTCTTTTTCTTTTTTAAAAAGGTATGACAGATTCACAAGCCTCATCACCAGCTTGAATAAATCACCAGTTTAAGCTCATCAGTAGCAGCATGGCCTTGTGTAGCAGCTTCACACAGTTGAAATAATAACCTGGAGCAGACAGAAGGCAGTCATTACCTTGCACACAGACGCGGTGTGTATGTGTTGACGGAAGACTTCCACTAGACTGCCGTGGAGACGGACAGAGCCGAGCCGCTCGGCCACTGTTAAACCTCCGGCTCCCCATCATCTAAGCTAATGAGCTAAACCCTTGTTTACTCTCAGAAGGCCCTCTATGACAGAGAGAAATCCAGCAGTGACCTAAGACACAGAAGACAGAGCAAAAAAATGCGGTTTGTGGTGAAAAAAGGAACATAACAAAAACAAGAGAGAACCGGGGGGGGGGGGGGGGGGGGGGGGGGGGGCGCCTCGGGGTGTGTGAGCAGAGCCTGGTGTTCCAGTGGACAGGCAGGCCAGTGGAGAGATCTGCTATTTCATTGTCTTAGTCTCCACTGATACAATCTGGAGAGGACTCTATTGCTTAAAGCTGTGAGTGAATGACATATGGGGAGCTGGTGTGAGGCACAACTCCCCGTGCCTCCTCCAGACCCAAAGTCTTCCTGTGAGAGAGCACCGAGCAACTTTTCTGCTTTTTCAAACGGCAGCAGCCTCCCTCTCCCTCCCTCATTTACTGCCTTTCCCTCCCTCCCTCGCTCTCGCCCTCTCTCTTTTTCTCCCTCTCTCTCTCTCTCTCTCTCTCTCTCTCTCTCTCTCTCTCTCTCTCTCTCTCTCTCCCTCTCTCTCTCTCTCCCTCTCTCTCTCTCTCTCTCTCTCTCTCTTGTTTTCCCTCTTCCTCAGACACTCACAAGTCACTGCCTGAAGCAGTAATCGGACAACTCTCTTTCTCACTAGGACTGGGTCTCCTGAGATACCGCGCGGGGCTCCATGGGTTCCAACACCTAAAATGAAAAAGAAAAAAGTAGTCTTGTAGTTTTCATTTATTGTGCTACAGACTCTACCAAGACCTGAAGAATTGTTTTAGAAAGTTTGCTGTCCGTTCGGCTGGACTGCCCGATCTTTCTGCAGCAGATTTTTTTTTTTCAAATAGAACATATAAGAAGGGATAAACACGCAGGGGATTCAACCATAATTGTAGTGAGTATGACTTTGATTTCTATGTGACGTTTAATGTGTTGGTTTACAAATCTTGTCTCTCTTTTTCGATTTTTTGAGCGTGTCAGTGTGTGTAGGGTGTGTGTGTGTGTGTGTATGTGTGTGTGAAATTGTCTCTTATTTCATAAATGTGCATCAGCATAAAATTTAAGATAGAATTAAAAGCATTAATGTCAAACAGGGCAGGTGATGAATTAATTTCAGAGTTAACCTTTTCAATAATTGTTATAGTTTGATCCACTAAGTTTTTGTTTTGATAATAATTATTGTAATTATTTGGAGTTATACTAAAAAGTAATAAAATGGAAATAATATAATCTGTATTTGATGGTTTTAATCTTCATAGGAGAGCTTTAATTAATTAGCTGAGCGATTAAAGAAAACAATTGGTCAGGAGTTTTAATTTAAGTAAATAAATCTAATTTCCTAATAAAATTGTCATTTTAAAAATATAATATGACTTCATTTCAACAATAATAGTCATAGTCATAAATTTGATAATTGCTACAAATCATATTATAATATGTACAGCTTTTATAAAACATGCACAGTATCTGATAGGATTAGAAATTTAAATGTCCAGTTTGTGTACAAAAATCTTTTGACAATCTTTTTATTTGCAGCAGATATAAATTGGTATCTTAAAAATGATAAACTAAAAATGTTCTCTTCTTGTAGTTAAAAAAACCCTTTTTGATTTGCAAAAAAAGTCAAGTTTATTGATGTGAGAAAATATTATAGTGATTGCAAATATATCTAAATTGTAGTTTGAAGTGTGGGGTCCTCTTCTGCTTAGCCCCGCTTACATTTTTGATCAGGAAAGGAAAACATGCTGGTGCCTGCAGGAGTCCTTTTCGACTGGCAGAACAAACAAAACCAACACAGTTAAAGCAGTTGACATCTAATGCCATCTGCTGAGGCCAGGAATGCTATGAGGAGACCTGAGAGCCTCTCAGCGTCTGACCAAGACAACAGGCCCGGCTCCCGGCCGTGCTGCGTCTCCACTCGCCAGTATTTCACGTGTAGTACAGATGAGTCACTCGCTGTAATCACTAGCCTCTTTAATTGAAGGATGTTCTGGTTTAATGTTCTCTGTAGGATCACAGGCTTACATCACAAGTCAGGGAATTATTGTGTGTGCATTTGTGCACTTCATCCCTCTAAAATTGCCCCCCCCCCCCCCCACCCCCCCATTCCTTTTTCATCCTCTAATTCCTGTCATTTTCAAACGCCTGCTCTTTTCTGTGTTTAGAGAGGTGTGTGTTAGTAGATGAAAAGCGAGGAAATGGAGAGGTTAGGATAGGCTAGTGTGCCAGACTGCTTGCAGAGTGGCCTCCGTTCTGTGTAGACAAACATGACAGTGTGTGTGACCGCCTGCTGCAACCATTCACTCACACAATAACCTTATTTATTCAATTAACAGATAATGAGCAGACTGATTTGGGGCTGTTTACACTGTGTATTTGCTTTACACAGGGAGAGATCAGGGTGTCTCTACCTGGCTGCTTATCTCCATGTGTTGCAGCAGTGTGTACAAGTAGGAGTAGTCAGGCGATGACGGTGGCATTGTTTGCCCAAGGCCTGATGCCTTCCGCGTGGATGTTTCTAACCGGCCGAGCTCTACTCCTCTTCTCTCAGAGTGCAGATTGAAAATGGTGAAAGACACAGAGGGCTAATTGATCCTGCCTCAATCGGCTATTTGTAAGGAAGAAGGAAAGGGAAGAGGGGGAGAGAGCGCGAGAGAGAAAGACGAAGGAAATGGGGGACCGGCTATTAAGTAGCCTGATTAGTGGGCAGGGGTTGTTTACTAAATACCGTGGGGTGTTATTTTGTTAACACATCACTGTTTGAATCTGAAAATAGGCAGCTGAAAGAGCAGGAAATGAGCCTTAAAGATTCTGGCGATTGCATCACTGGTCTTCAATCACTAATACCCACTTGTGTGTTTGTTTGTAAATGGCAATATGTTTACGTTGTGCAAGAAAATATGGAAGCTACTGAGTTGTAAGTCTAAACAGAAATCTTAGGGATCACATGTCTTATTGTTCAACACACATCTGAACAGATCATTTAAAAATGTTTCTTTTTATATTTTAAAAAAAACAGTCTTTTGGATAGCTTCTGCAATGTTAATGGGAGCTAAGCAATTTTAGAATTTCTTCTGCTTCCCATTCAGGGTAGGTAATAATTTGATAACATAATAGAGGACTGTGTTAGATTTTAGTGAATTAGAACAACAAGACAGAAGCATTAACGTGATAAAATCGTTAAGATTTGTCACTAGACTTGCTTTCCATCTTTGTGTTGTAAAGCCTCGCTCGTTCTGAGGTGGTCATGGTGGTAGGCAGGTTGTGATAAAATGTGCACCTTAAATCTTGTTTGATGGCCCCTCAAAGGCGAACTGGCCTTCTGGAAATAATTTTAAAGGTTGAAGAGCACAGTATTAACAGATTTAATGTAGCTATTGAGTGAATTGCCGGAGCACCCATGTCAGATTGCACAAAATGAGAGAGACAAATTGCACATCAACAAACACTGCAGCTGTTAATAATTGCGCTTTTAATTACAGACTACATTTTTTAATTGTCTGTGAAGCATTATGTGCGTCCATAATTTATCGCCTAACGTCTTATTTGTTTGCTAGACTGTTGAATAGTCAAGCACAGTATATATGGGATATGGGATATAAAAAGATTTAAAATATTAATTTTTTTTTAATCAAAACTTTTTTTTAAATAATTAGTTTTATTAAGTGTTCTCGTATGTCAGTACAAACTCATTCATATTGTTTTTTTCCTAAGAAATCAAAGTTGAAAAAATGCTTTTATCGCTAAAAATGACATCACAATGTAATTTCAAATGTTTTTTGTTTGTTTTTTAATAGGTGCAGCTGTTGTCTGAAATTCTTGATTTTCAAGGATTAAAACAAACCAAGCTATTTAATGTTACAATTGTTGGCAGCCGTCATTTTTTCGGCCACGTATAGAGACACAAGTGAAGTGTAGCATTTTGTAAACTGTGCCTAATTCCACTCACATCTGTGTCCAATTGTTGTCTGCATCTACATTCTTTGCGAGTGGATTTATTTTTCCTGGGCCACCATGTGGATTCAGCTGACCAGCTTAAGTGGGGATTAGTTGTTTTAAAGTTAGATTTTGATTAAAGCATTGTTTTTCAAAAGTTGTAACTCACAACACATGCCTTACATAGTCTGTAAAATTCCAACAATGCCCTATAAAATCTATATATCCATTTAAAATGACACAGGGAGTGCAGAACAGAAAACTGTAAATTGTTCTTTTTTCTTTTTTAGTGTCATCTTTATTTTATTATTATTTTTATTTGCAACAGTAATCATGATGACGTGAAATAAATAAATATGTTTATTGGTTATGTATTGGTGATAAAAGGTAGCCCTCACCTGTGTGGTGACATACATACATGTAGCAAATGAAAAGAAACCATTTGTGCCAGGTCAGACAGCCTGCATTCTGAAATGATCTATGCTAAAAGCTTTGCTGTAGCTATGTTTACCTTTGGAAATGCAGGTCTTGAAATTAGTAAAGCGAAACAAAGGGGCCAGCAAACAACCATGAGTGAAGCGTGTTGTGGCACTTCTTTTTTTTTTCTCTTTCTCTTCATGACACCTCCAGCGCTTCATCTAGCCTGGCTTTGTTCTTATTAGCTTCAAAGACCTAGCAGTTCAGGTTGAACTAAGAAGCACATCAAAGATGCTGAATGCAGCCCTTTTTTTCTTCTTTTTTTTTTAAACAATAAATATTTAGCGGCGCAGAAGAAAGGCTTGTTTTTGCTTTTAAATCCCTGCCCCCCCCCTCCCTGCTCCACTCCCATCTGCCTCACTCCCCCTCTCTCTCTCTTCACCTGGCTGGTTTCACCTGCTGGCAATCGCTGAGACACCAGCATGGTAATGGCTTCATAGGCCTGTAATGCTGAACAGAGACACCAGCCACCAAACACACACACACACACACACACACACACACACACACACACACACACACACACACACACACACACACACACACACACACACACACAATACCACATTACTCCACCACAACACTCTCTCTCCACAATTTCCCCCTACTCTGTGATCGCTGTTAATGTGCTGTGGCAAAATGTGTTTCTCTTTCGTCTTTATGGCTTTTACCTCTGAAGACTTTCTTTTACATTGATATGACTGTATGTTTTACATCCCCTCAGCATATTTTAAGCTTTGGAAATGCCAGGAGGAGGCACCATTGTTGTACATAGCTTGTAAAGAGAGGATGAAATGTAATGGTTATTTTTGCTTAGATGGCTGTACTATACTGCAAGCAGCGGGAGAGAAGGCAGATTGTAAAGCTGGAATGGCATTCATAAAGGCTTTGCCTTGGTGTGAAGAGCAAAGCCTGTTGAAAAGAAGGAGAAAAAAATTCTAAAACCATGCAGCTCAGCTTACTTTTGCTTATGTAAACAGTCAGCCATTAAAAAAAATCATGCCAGGATTTTTGAAAAAAGATTATATATGTCTTTTTTTTTTTTTCCTGACCAGTTGAATACCTTTGACCTTTTTTGGACCCTGTATTCCCATGGTGGGCTACAGTCAGGTCTAATATAGTGTTATAGCCATGCAAGTATATGGCTCTTCTTGATGTTTGGAGAGAGACGAGCAGAGCGGGAGTGGACAGCAAAATGTAACTGTCAGCTAAAGGAGAGTAATAGAGGCATTCGTAGCGTCATAGGAAACATATGTGGCTCCATATGCTCTCCGTGTTCTTGTTTCCAGTCTCTTTCATTGTCTGAGATGCACCACTGATCTGGGGGCCTCTAAAGTGCCCTGCGTGTGTTATGTGTGAGTGTGCATTTGCACCACTGGTCTGGGGGCCTCTGAAGTGCCCTGTGCACGAGTGTGTGTGTGTGCACACATGCAGACATACAGGCATGAGTTATGTGCCTCTGTGTGCTAAAGAAAAAGTCATAAGCGTTGGTTTTTGTGTTGCCACTGAGAAAGACAAGATTTATATAATGTATGTGTAAGTGTATATATCGCTCTCTTTCTGCCTCTGTGCCCACAGTGAATAGGCTGTGAAGTTGTGTATTGCTGAGCTGCAGCATGGCCCCAGGCTTAGGCAGGCCCGCGGGAAGCAGCCCTGACGATCATTAGGACCTGTCAGTAGCCCGGGAGGGGGAGTGCTGATAAATTTCAGATAGTGTCAATTGCAGATGAAAGATCTGCTGAAGATGCTAGGGGTGTCATGCTTGACTTGTCACTGCTCAACAAGTCCCATCTCCCTTCCAGCAGCAGACTACCTCAAGCAGGAAAGCAGGCAACCCTTTCTCCCACCCTCGGTTACCCCCTCAGACCTCGCTATCCCCAACCCCTCACCCCTTTGCCTACCTTCACTCATTCACCCCCACAACCCCCACACCCCTTCCTGCTTACCTTGGCTAAGCCGCTTTGCATGTTGATTGGGGGAGGGCTAATCCAGTTTGCAGCTGTCGTAGACCAATGATGAATCACCTTTCCGTCATTTGGCCATGCTCCCCTTGCTCAGGGAGGAGGGAGGACCTGTAGGAGGAAACAACATTGGAGCAGGGCTGCGGCTCGGAGAGAGACAATGTGAGCCTCTATTCCCCCGCTAGCCCTCTCTTCCCATTCTGTTCCAGAATAACAATAATGTTTTTTTCAGACAAGGCTTTTTGTGTCATGGATGGTTTTGGACTGTGACATCGAGCTGCAATAACAAGTAGTGACATTGTCTCTGCTGGGGCAGGTGGAGGCAGAAAAAGGAAAGGGAGTGTGGTTTGAGAGGACTGAAAGCCGCCTAGGTCCAGGTAAGAGCACAGCTGAGCCAGTGCCAGCTGCATCAGAGACATGTAGCACTTTGCATGGCATCAAAGATCAGCTTAAATGCTCTTCTAACAACTGTCAACTTGTCTTAGCCTACTGTGTTGGCTGATTTGAGATAGCAAAAGTTTTTTTAGCTATCATTAATGAGAAAAAAGTTTGGAAAAAGGAGAAGAAAATTGGATTAAGTAGTGAGTGATTTAATTCTGTATGACCATTATTGTGCTTATATTTATACTTTGGTGTTGTTGCATGCTTGCAGGGTGTGATATTTTTAGATGAGGAGTAAATTAATATACCTTTGGGAAAAGCACAATGTAGCTGCCATTATTGGAGTTTGTGTGAAGAATGCTCACTTGGGCTTTTGTTGTTGTTTTATATTATTTCTTAAAAATATATGTCTTCACTTAATATTTATACTGGACTTAAACCACAAAAATTTACATTTTCTAAACTATACTGCAAAGTATCACAATATCATAACATTATAGTAAAATCATCTTAAATGCAGTAAATGCATATCATAATTTAATCTTTTTATCTCATAATTCTGTTGTGTTCGTGCCATCTGATAGCACTCAGTGTACTCAGAGTTACTTGAGCATTTATCTTTGTGGCCTTGTGTAAAAGGCCAATGTTTATTGATAGAAGAGATACACAGAACCCTGAAATATAATTGGAAATGGCAGTATAATGTACAAAACATTTTGTCATAATTTCATTAACTCACTATTGCAATGGGAACGGTGGCAGAGGAAAATAGGGTCTAGAGTTTGTGGCCGTATTTTTCAAATCACTCATGCCTTCTTTATACTCCATTGTCTATACTCGATCAAATCCTTTGAGCGCACAAATGAGAAGATAGAATAATGTTTTCAGTGGCATGGTCTTTTGTATAAACACAGAAACAATTAAGGAGCTTGCCAGAGCAAACACATGCCTCATGATCTTCTCATCTGCCCATCACTGAGGCATGGCCTCTTATAATCAAGCAGAGTGCTGCACTTTTAACAGGCACATTAACTATTGCCTCAAACCAGCAAACATCTGTTAACAGTCTTCGGTACCACACAATACAATATACACTTAAAGCCATTTTTGCTCCAAGATACATCAGAGCAAACTAACAGTAATCATTCTGTGTTCATTTAAAGCATTGACTCGCAGTGAGATTGTTGTAATAAGAGAAATCGGAAACTATCTTGTCAAAATGTTTACTATTCATAGCTTCAAATCCACACAGTTTGTCTTTGTGCATATGTGAGAGAGAGGGTGAGTGTGTGTGTGTGTGTGTGTGTGTGTGTGTGTGTGTGTGTGTGTGTGTGTGTGTGTGTGTGTGTGTGTGTGTGTGTGTGTGTGTGTGTGCCTTTGTGTACTGCTTCAGTTTTCACAAGTAACATTTTTTCTCATCAGTTGCTGTGACATTATATTTCCAGTATTTTGTATTTAATAGTAAAAATCATGTGCAAGGAAGTTATCAGTAATAATATGTGCAATTGTATTTTTCAAATTTAATTTTGAAGGGATGTTTTGGTTTTTTTATCTTACAAACCATCTTTTTTTTTTTACTGGGTTTTTTGGTAGTATCATTATGATTTTGTTCACTTGTCTAAATTGGGACTTCTGCATTATGTATATTGTATACACTGCATTGTGTATGAAGCTATGTGTCTTTCCTGAAGGCAGAGTGAAATGTGTAATTTGATTTGGTGTGTGTGTGTGTGTGTGTGTGTGTGTGTGTGTGTGTGTGTGTGTGTGTGTGTGTGTGTGTGTGTGTGTGTGTGTGTGTGTGTGTGTGTGTGTGTGTGTGTGCTTGCGTGTGTGTCTCATTAGGTCTATGGAAATGCAGGATCTAGCCAGTCCTCACAGCCGTGTAAGTGGAAGCAGTGAATCTCCTAATGGTCCCAACCTCGACAACTCCCACATCAATAACAATTCCATGACACCCAATGGCACTGAAGGTATGTGTGCACTGCTGTTGCTTTTTAGTTGTTCGCTCTGTTTTGTATGATATTCTGTATTAGAAAAAAACTGATTGGAACTGTGCAGTAACATTGAATGTGAGAGAGAGTAAGATTTGAAAGAATCTCAATTGAAGGTTTGTGCAGGTTATACTTTTATATAATAAGTCATAAAGTTCTTGATTAGCAGCTAATGCAAGTATTTTTTTTTTTTGTTGGTGGATTTATTTTAAATAGCCTTCTTAAAGTAATATAATGTTCAGAAACCAGTGCAACAATAGTGAAAGTGCATGTATAAAAAAATCAGTTTTCAGCTTTTGAACATAGATTATTTTTGACCAGTATATTTGCTGTCATAGCATTTACAGCTTATACAATTCATGGCTACTAATGATTGTTTCCCTTGACTATTAGCTGTTTATTTAAGTGACCATGTAATTATTCAAAGCCCACGGCATGGAAATGATGGAGTTTTGCATGAGGTTTCTACTGTACATAGTTATTTACTCAGGTGATTCACCTGCACGTAAATCTGAGCCTTTGTTTAGTGAAGCAGTCATGCCCATGTCACAAACCAATACGAATTATTAAAAACATCCCGCCTGTCATGAAATCCTCAGGTTAGTCTGTGTTTTGAGCTCAGGTTCTTTTTGTTTTGTTTTTGTTTTTTTGTTTTTGTGTGTGTGTGTGTGTCTGTGTGTGTGCATTCATGACACAGGATCCGTAGACACGATGCAGACTGTCATATGTCCCTTTGCCATTCTTTCTTTCCCATAGGTGATAACATCACAATGCTTACCACTGCAGACTGGTTGTTAGGTTCTAACTCACAGTCCGCTGCAGGTTTGTCTACTCTTGGTGATACAATGAAAGGACAATACTTGGTGTTCTCTTCAACTTTATTTAAAGAAAGAGAGCAAGAAACTCTTTGCAGTTTACCCTTTAAACCACCTGCTTCACCTGCAAGAAAATTTAATTTGTACTTTTTTTTAAAGTTTTGAAAAGATGCAATTTAACTGCTGCAAAATTTTAACATTTCTTCAACTATTGTGCCTTTCATTTAGAAAATCTTTGGTATTTCATTGTTGTGTTATTCTGTTTTAAGCATGGTTTGACACTAAATGGATTTGAGTCCATTGTTAATGAATGGTCAGGTTGTGAAGTTGCATAGAGAATAGAGTACTGTGCATTTTGTTTTAATGTGGATATTTCATGCTTTTTCCTGAATATGGTGGTTATTTTGTGCTCTGTGACCTGAGTGTGTGCTAGTTTATGCATGCACCTTATCAGTATTTTTTCATCGGTGTGTTGTTCAAAAAAATTTCCCCTTGTCAACATATGTTTCTGCACAGAATGAGCATAGCAGAAACATGTAAAACATGACAGCAAATGGCTTCTTCAACCATGAGGGATTTCTCTGAGCATGACTCCCTTGCCCACATTGTCAATTTGTTTTGCCAAAAAAGAAAAAAAAAATCCTCCAGCCTGCCTGAAGTGAAATGGATTGATTTCAAAGATTCCTGAGCTGTCAGATAGCTGTGAAATCGTCTTTGCAGATCTATCACTGAGTTGTATAATGGAGCCAAGGTCAAACAGCGTTCGCTACACTCTTAAAAAAGATTTTATACACCATACATTTCCTTGACATTTCAATTGTACTTGCACGTCCCTGCGGAGCTCTTTTTTATCTGCAATTCTAACTGTGAAAGGACCAGAAAATCTTGCACACTGTCAATTACTTGTACTCACTTTATTAATGGTCTTTCAGTCCTCAGACCTTAATGTGGCTACAACATAAAAATAGTTTTATCTCATGCTACATTTAAGTATAGATAAGCCATTATATTAATCATCATATATGAATGACAGCAATATAAAATAATAGATTTATATTGCTGTTGTAAACTAGTTAAAAAGCATATTATTGAAATAAAAACAGGACATAAGCTTTACGTTTGTAAATGTAAATGCTTTTCTCCTGTTTGAATGATAAGAATCAGTGATAAAGATAAAAAAAACTAGCTCTCCTGGCGCATCAGATTTATCCTAGCAAAAAAGATTAAAAGATAATAAAATAAAAATACCTATAAATACATGAGCTGATACAGATGTTAAGTTGATAATTATAGTGCATTTATATTTGCTAACATTATTGTTGGAAAGTTGTTTGACCGTTCCTGCTCCCTGCCAGTTCTGTTTTTATTTTAGTAACTTTTGTTGTATTTTCAAAACGTAATTTGGTGAATGTGAAAATGTGAAAGCCTTGAGTCGTTAGACATGAATCATATCGTCTTTTTTTTTTTTTTTTTTTTTCCAAGACATTGATTTGGTGCATTTCGTGACAATGTGGCTTCTCTGTTTGCAGTTAAAACCGAGCCAATGAGCAGCAGCGAAATCGCCACCTCGGTAGCAGACACCTCTCTAGACAGCTTCTCAGGATCAGGTGAGGTGGTGGGAGGAGGGCGGACTGTTTTTCATGAGGACAGTGTGTGAGAGGCGACCAGACACATGAGTGCACACACATACACACACACACACACACACACACACACACACAGCTGCAGAACTGATTAGTGAGAGATGCGCCCGAAGTGGGTGACTGGTAAGCTGGGCCCTAGGAAATGTCCCTGCAGCTAAAACGCCGATATGGTGTGTGTGTGTGTGTGTGTGTGTGTGTGTGTGTGTGTGTGTGTGTGTGTGTGTGTGTGTGTGTGTGTGTGTGTGTGTGTGTGTGTGTGTGTGTGTGTGTGTGTGTGTGTGTGTGTGTGTGTGTGTGTGTGTTTAAGAACAAGAGTGTCCCTACCTTACCTTTGTCAGCACATTTATATGCTGTGCTTGCTTGCATATGTGTATTTTGTTTGTATGTGTGTGTGTGCCTGTCGGTTCCCATGCCAGTGAGGACTGAATTATGACCTGTAATGCACTAAGCTTGTCTGTCCAGTGGAGTGACATGGCATCCGGGTGGCACTCACTCTTAACGGGGCTGTTATCCTATCACCCCGTCAGAGGCAGGGTTTTCACACCCTCCTCCTAGCAAGGGAACATCACACAGACACAGGGCCTTCACTAAATAACATTGTAGGAATTGTAAAAAGAAATAAATCCCTAATGTGATAATTTTTTAGGTTATTTTTATCCTACATTCACCGGTGTCTTAAATTTACTATAAACCTGTATTATTATCACTGCATCCAACTGTGCATTATATTATCTTGCTGCTAATTTTCCTGTATTTCCTTAACTGTTTAACTAAGTACTTGATACTTTAACGCTTGAAGCACACACATTTCTGCTATGACTTTTGTCTATGACAATATTAATGAAATTTAGTAATCGTATACCCCATATCCTCCATGGGGAAACCCAAAGCTGCGTTCAGAAGAGCAGGTTTTGTCCAGTGGCAGTTGCTGCTGATGTGGGAAAAGTGTTCAATATTAATAATGTGTGTGAGGGGTTACAGCATACAGTTACATACAGTTAGCACTCCCCGGAACCAAATCCCTTATTTTACATGTCACAACCAATTAAACAGATGTTTCAAGACTGTGCCACTCTGCTGCAGTTAATGCGAGTAATGTGGCAGAACTTTGATTACTGCCTGAGTTGTTCAGACTTTTAATTAACATAGAATTGTATTAAATGCATATTTCTAGTTAAACACTAAAACTGTTTTGATTTATACCTACATATGTTGTGTTTTATTTCAAATTAACCCTAACCCTATTAACTTGCAAATTATATTTTTTAAAATGATTGATTAAATTAAAACCAATAATGGCGTGAAAAGTGTCAAGTATCAAGTTGTTAAATGAAGTCTTGCAGTTGAGAGACAGGATCTCCCGTGTTGAATTTTATCATTTATTTTACTTTTTCCCCAAAATTGACATTTAAATTTTGCAAATGAGGTCTAATATTGATTTCTATTTTCATACTGATAAGAGTTTATTTGAGGTTTTACTTTTCTAATACTAGTGGTCGGAAAATTCTCTGTCTATTAGTTTGTTCTTTTTGCTGAAAACAAGAGTACTTCTGTGGATATGTGTGACTGAACTTCCACAAGTTAATATCACTGTGGAACCACACAGTCACACGCCTAATGAAGTAATGATTATGCAGTAGCACTCATTACCTGCAATCAGTGATGTCACTTCCAATGTGGTTGTGGCTTTAAAGGCCCAAGCAACTGAAGCCACAGGCCGAGACTGATTCAGACCATCCTGTGTGTGTTTACACCAGCGGTCGTCATAGCAGCCTAGAAGTATCTCAGAGATACGCGGGTCAGCAGAAGAATCTGATGTTCTTACCTGATTATTTTACTTCATTATTGCTGTCCGGTTTTCAACCTTAAATAAGGTTACCGAAATAAATAGAGTAATGCAATGTAATTACTCTTTCCTCGGAATCCAGAAGTTCTGTTGGCAAAAGATAATATTTACCTTATTTCTTGGTGTTTAAATTTGTGCTTGCCTCTTTTCTTTTTAACTCTCCTCAGCTATTGGAACCAGTGGCTTCAGCCCAAGACAAACTCACCAGTTCTCTCCACAGATTTACCCTTCCAAGTAAGGCTTCTTTTATTTTTCTTTAAAAAATAAGCAGCATCCAACTTCATTTGGATCTTTAATTAGATCCTTCTGCTAGATCGAGAGGTTTTGACTGGCTTTGTTTGCCTGGATGTCTGCAGCTTGCGTACTCTGAAATCTGTTGTAATTATTATCTTGCAAAAATTTCCTTTGCCATTTATTGTTCTTTCACTATGTATATGAGCTGTGCGATGCTATCTGCCTTACAGCTTGGCTCAGTGTTTAAAATGAGGTAGCACAATCACAAAGAATTTGTCAGTTAGCAAAGTTTGTGTTATGGTTTTGAGGGTAAAACGCGGCCCTCTTTCTTCCTGCCTTCCTTTCTCACTTTTGTCTTTTATTTCTTTTCTCAAATAGCAGAACATATCCACATATTCTTCCTACCCCTTCATCCCAAAATATGGCTGCGTATGGGCAGACACAGTACACCACAGGAATGCAGCAGGCCGCAGCTTATGCTAGCTACCCCCAGCCTGGCCAGCCCTATGGCATTCCAGCCTATGGTAAGATCTGTCTAACACAAATCTTAACCTCCTCTTGTCTGTTTAAGAAGTGCCTGTTAATATTGTCGGTGTTCTTTACATTGCATGCTGCATGAGTAGGTGAGAAAAGTACAGCTACATAATAAGACTAAACAATTTTCCTTCCTGAAGGTCAGGACCTTGCTTATAACAAACCATGTTCCCACAATTCCTCCTGTAAAGCAGGCACAGCAGATATGCTGAGTTGTTGTTTAGTGCCTGCATAGTCTCCTTCAATGCAATAAAACCGAATTTGCTTGTCAAGCTGTTCAGATATGTCTGACAGATTAGTGATATAAATCTGAAAACAAAAACTGGTTTCCTCTGGCATTGCTAGAAAAAGCATGGAGTATATGGCTCACTGTAGGCTTTATTTGTCCAAAGTCTTTGGAGTGATTTGAGCCCAGATGACTCTTCAATATGAGGAGGAATTTACACTGTTTGTTTGAATGGAGCCCTGCAACCTACCGTTGCATGGAAACTACATTGTAACAAATTCAATCTAAGCAGTGGCCAGTTTAATTCACAAACAAAAGCAAAATGGTTTATTAATTTTGCAACCTTTCACAGATGGCAGATCTTAGATAATATTAATAATAATGTTGATAATAATACAAAATCAAACAATCATATTCTAAACAGGGTTTTTGGATTTACAGGCAAGTTGACAACTCCTGCAGTAAGAGATAATATTTCTAAACAACTGATAATAGTGAAAATCAGTAAACAGATAATCAGCAGTCCATTATGATTAGTTTGTTATAGTAAGTGACACAGCCTGTCTATGTGTCCCTTTGCTGTGTCCAGTGTAATTTAAACCAGTGTGTTGACTGTTGTCTGTGCATCAAACCGATCTGGTGTCACTAACTGATTTAGGTCCATTGTGGGCAGGCATAAAAACAGAGGGGGGTCTGAGCCAGTCTCAATCCCCAGGACAGACGGGCTTCCTAAGCTACAGCTCTGGCTTCACCACGCCGCAGACAGGACAGGCTCCCTACAGCTACCAGATGCAGGGTGAGGGCATCTTTGTGAATCCTTCATCTTTTTCTATGTTCATGCTAACAAATCATTATGGGTGTCTGTATGGTGTCCAAATGCAGCCTGAGATGCCATCAGTCTCTCTTCAAGCTGGCAGCATGCCCAATTTTAAATGTTAAAATGTTCACAGCAAAATATATGAGCTGAAGTTTTCCAACAATCATAAAAATGGTTGCTGGTATGTTTTTTTTCTCCTGTTTTGTTTATCTTTTTTTTTTTCTTTCTCACTCAGACATGTCTCTTGCTTTGTTTCTCTTCCTGTCCTGCACCACATTGTCAACTCAGTACTCATCCACTCTGTCCTATGTTTACATTATTTTTCCAATGTCACGTATTGGCTTTTTTCTCCTTTGACTTCCTCATTTGTTTAATTTAAATATCGCTGCCATGTGTTCCCTCTGTTTGCCCAATCCAATTATTTTACTCTTTTTATAGAAGATTAGAGAAATAGGTCTCTGTCCCTGATTTAATAGCATGCAGAGCCGGACTGATTCACAACACGGCCCTCTGCCTCACCCCAGAATCTGGTTGCATCCAGGCAGTCGTTATGTGCGGCCACAACGGCTGCTTCCTTCTCCTCTTAAAAGAATCAACACAGATGGAAAAATGGCAGGCACTTAGGAGGCAGCAGCCATGTCGCTCCCCACTCCTCAGCCTTTGTTTTTTTTCTCCCTGTGATCATATTTGTATTTGTTTAAGAGCTGAGACTGTAGAGATTTATGGGCTTGAAACCGATAAAGATGAGTTGCTGTACCCTGCACTCCCCCTCTTTTGCTCTTTCTTTCCAGTAATTCAGTCAGTTTAAGTGTAGATTCAGCCTGCTGCCATATACTGTTTCTTTTACTCTCTCTTTTGTATTGGTTGAAAAAGTCTCAGTTCCACCTGCACCAGGCAAGGACATTTAACTAACTTAACTAACTCTTTGTGTTCTGTCCTGTAATATCTAATGTGTGACAGTAGAAACATCTCCACATGTTGTTGAAAAGCCTCCAGAGCATCTCACAATAAATAACGCCAGCTCAGCAGCAGATGTGGCGCGGGGAAGCCTCTTTTCCACGCCTCTTAACCAAATACAGTCGGCCACAGCCGGAGTTTTGCAGCGCGCAGCCAAGAGCCTGAAAAAGGAAAGGCAGAGAGAGAGAGAGAGAGGAAGAAAGGGAACAAGAGACGGAGCATGTGAGGCAGAATGCACAAGCTGCTATCCTGCCCTTAGTGGTTTAACTCACGATGACAGTATTATGTGCCCATTCATCTTCTCAGTATTATGCTCTTACACTGTCTTTCTCTTTCCCTCTGTCGATCTCTGTCTCTCCCTCACTCTCTGCTGCTATCTCTGGTTATCAGATGCCCCACGCAACGTTAAGTGTGTTAGTAATTGACAGCCATGTTAGATGACAGATTGACCACTATTTTGGCCTCTAACTCTAACTGTGGCTCTGGCCGTCAGCTGTACCATCATCATTACTCTCTCTGGCCTATTGATCTGCCTGGGCGAGGTGCCTCAGGCCTGGGTGTCCCAACCAAAGACTCTTTTTCCACATCTGATACTCCCCCTCTCTCTCAGTGTCCCTGCCACCAGCCTGTAGCCAGCTGTCAGGACGGAGTACGATTAGATTAATGTTTTTGCTCCTTGCTTTCTTGCCCAATGTCATGGAGCTTTGTGTGGGTGCTAAAGTCATGGCACCAAATCTTAAAGGGGACAAAGGCGTTTTTGTGTGCAACGGTTCTGCGATCCCACGTGGAGGTTTATATAGTGCATTTCGTAGCTTGTCATAAAAAAAACTTAAACATCAGAGTTGTGCAAAAATACTGCGACTGTGCTGATGGTGGGATTGAGCAGATGCTAATTAGGTGAATAATTGGATTCCAGCTTTCCGTCCCAGTGGCAGTACAAGCTGAAGAAGCCAAAGCCTTGGTTGCCTTTTTAAAAAGAGAGCCCATCTGGACTTGATAGCCTATTCCCAAGTGGGGCATACAAACTTCTGCTACAAATATTGTGCACTGATGATAGACATAGCCCATGGCAAGGCGACTGATCAAGCAAAGCAAATGGACTTCCAATGTGTGGAGCCAGAAGGCAGGAGGGAAGGAGGAGAGGAGGGAGGGACAATGTCTGGTCTTGAGTGAGTGAACTAACTGGAGCAGGACAGGGGGAGGGAGAGAAAACATGCCCCCCCGGGGAACCACAAGACCCCCTCTTTCTCCCCCAACCATAACCAGCACCACCACTCCCAACAGCATGGGTCCATTCTCACTAGGCTAGCAAGGGTCCCCTTGGCTTTTATGTGGCTCCTTGTTCTCCACAGAGCAACCCTCAAACCCTGCCAGTGAGAGCTTTTATAACTGTTTGAACTGTGCATTACGCTAATTTGTTGTCCTTTGCAGCCTTACTCTTCCTTGTCTCTGTCTTATTGTTCTGTCAGACTTTCACTTAATTTTGAACTTTCTGCGGAGAACACAACATTTTAAAATTCCCCTCACAGGCCTTGAAATATCAAACAAACCAACAAAGAGAATAGTTCTGAAGGAAAATAACCAGTAGAGGCCAGGATGAAAAACAAGGTAGAAATCTGCTGTGTCTGTGATTGCTGGAAGCAGAAAGTGAGATACTGCACAAATAATTAGTGGATCCTGGCAATCTTTGGAGCTTGAGGTATTTGTTTCTCTTATTTAGCCACTGTGCTGGATACTTAATGAACAGACAAGGCATAACAGTGAACTACTTAGTCTCTATTCCGTGCTTTCCTCCAAACACAACCTTCATGCCCCCACCTCCCTGATCTTTCCCCCTTTTCTGAAAGCTGCTTCATGTTTGTCACGGTGTGGGAGGGCCCTCCTAATGGGGCCAATGACCAGAGGATGAAAGGAACTCCCTCTGTTTGTCTCTGGGAACAAAGGTGTAATTACGCCCCCATTTAGGAACAGTAAATTTATCTCCCCTTTCGTTTTCACTGAAACTATTAGATATTTTTTTTGGCTATGGGAGGATCATTGCACTGATAAATTAAGAAGTGGTTTTAAAGAATGCAATGGTTGAACTCATTAATGTCCCTCATGAATGTATAAAGAATTTGCCACAGAAACAAGTAGTAAAGTAAAGACCCTGTGGGTAATATTTTTAAAGCTTGTAACATCTATGTGGACTTTGGTGCAATTTTAGATTTTTAGGTAGAGCTTTAATTTTGATGAGAAAGTTAACAATTGCCCAAAACTTAAGTATTCTTATTGTTTTATATATTTACAAATTTGTAATTATGGTGCAAAAAAAAACCTTTTTTTCTGTAAGATTAATGAATAATTATGATCTTACAAATTAGCAAAATAATGGGATCATTTTAGCTTTAATACAGATACAAATCACACCCAGTGACTTTAGCCCTCTAGCCTTCTGTCTTACTCTGCTTGTCACCCTGCTGTCCCTGTGCCAGTCTGTGATCCCCTTCAAGCTGCCTCTCCTGCTGCTGTCTTGCCTGACATGACAGTACAGGTGGATGGCAGTTAAAGAGAGAAGTCGAGGCCCCAGGGGCAGTCACTGCTCTTCTCCTCTATAACTCATGTCATGTGTATTATTAAGCTATTAGATGCTATCAGCTCCCTTGAATTATTTAATTACCCAGGAGGACCATCCTTTGAGCAAGTGAAAAGGGGAATATACATATTCATTCAGGCTGAATGTCAGTAGCAACCCCCCCAGTGCAACTCACCCAGACCTTACCCTTCCGTTTATATTTCTCACTGCACTGCCCCTGCTCCATCCCACTGCATCCACTATTTCCCTCCCTTCTTTTCACCACACGCCACCCTTCAGTAACTCGCACACAACAGTCTCTTGTGTTCCTCACATTGTGCGGGCTTGGGCAGCTTTGGAAGCAGGTCCAGTCCGCCTCTAACCCTTTTTTACCCCCCCCTTCTCCGTCATTCATCAAGCCTGATCCAATCACTGATAAGGGAGGAAAAAGAGAAAGATAAGGCCACTGTTGGGAGCTCTCCCTCAGGCCTCCCTCTGTTCACCACCTCAAATAGTTGTTTCACAAAAGATATTTCTTTTTTTTTCTCTTAACAATGGACCATTTCATCTCTGTCACTGCACTGTAGATGCTATAATGTTTTCTGACATAAAATGGTGTTTTTCCTTCAAGGTGGTACTTTCACAACAACGTCAGGATTGTATGCAGGAAACAATTCCCTGACGAACTCAACTGGCTTCAATAGCGCACAACAGGTAGTTGCACTTGTACCTTTTCTTTCTTTTTCTATGTGGTATCAGAATATAGTGATCAGTTTATGTTCGTTTGAATCACAGACTTCTTCTCAACCTGGAAATCTTTAAGAAACATGCATACTCAATATGTTACATTTCATCCGTGACACATTCAAACATAAATCACTCAGGATGTCAAAAGCTTTGTATGCAGGATTATCTACTGTACCTCCTCCAACACATATGTACACGATGCCACAGAGGAAAGGGAGAAGAAAAAAGAAAACAAGACAGATCGTTGTCCAGATGTAGGACAGAACAGACATATGTTTGCATTTATGTTTTGGAATCTGCAC